>NW_027172146.1:50000-82462 GCF_036898095.1 Palaemon carinicauda | reverse complement strand
TCTGTGTACAGCAATACTAATATTATATAAACATAGGGAGAAAATTCAGATTGAGAAAGCAGTTGTGAGAGGGAGACATTCTCTATTCTAAATTATTCACAACGTGTCTGAAATAAGATTTAAAGAATTTAGATTGCTTAAATGTAAGAATTAATTTTAATGAGGAATACCTTAGCAACTTCACTTTTTATAGATGACATAGTTTTATTAAGAGACTCATGTAAGGAATTCGTATAGATAATAGAATATTTTAATAGAGAAAGCAGAAATGTATGACTGAACGTGTATAAGAGTAAAACTGTCATAGTGTTTAATGAAAATGGCAAAAGACAACATGATAGGTGTTTTGGACGAACTTCTTGAGAAAACTAATGAACATGTGTTCTTAGGACAGACATTAAGTGTTTCTCCAGGACACGCGATCGAAATAATAGGACGGATAAGATTATGAATATTCAAATGAAACTTTCTTTAAAAAGAAATGTATTTAAGCAGATCGGTCCTACGAGTACCAGCTTATTCATTGGAAACTTTAAGCCTTACTACATAAGCTTCTTACAACTCCAAAGCTATTGTTATTATTATTATTATTTTATTATTATGTATTATTAGTATTATTATTATTATTATTATTATTATTATTATTATTACTAGGTAAGTTACAACCTTAGTTGGGGAAAGCAAGATGATATAAGCCCATGGGCTCCAATAGTGAAAAATAGCACAGTGAGGAAAGGAAATAAGGAAATAAATAAATGATGAGAACAAACTAACAATAAATCATTTTAAAAACAGTAATAACGTCAAAGTAGTTATTTTTTATATAAACTATTAACAACGCCAAAAACAGATATATCATGTATAAAATATAAAAAGACCTCATGTCATCCTGGTCAATATAAATACATTTGTTCTAACTTTGAACTTTTGAAGTTCTACTACCTGATAAGGAATATCATTCCACAACTTGGTAAAAGTAGGAATAAAACTTCTAGAATATTGTGTGGGTATTGAGCCTCATGATGGAGAAGGCCTGGTTATGAGAATTGACTGCCTGTCTAATACTACGAACATGATGGAATTGTCCAGGGAGATCTAAATGTATAGGATGGTCAGACATATGAAAAATCTTATGCAACATGCATAACGAACTAATTGAACGACACTGCCTGAGATTAGTATCTAGATCATGAATAAGAGATTTAATAGACCGTAAGTTTCTGTCCAGCAAATTAAGAGGAGAATCAGCAGTTGGACACCAGACAGGAGAGCGATACTCAAAACAAGGCATAATAAAAGAATAGAATAGAATGATCACCAAAAATATTAGACTTTTTCTAGCCAATTCTTTGCGCAATTGAAGAAGACACAGACCTAATGTGTTTCTCAAAAGTAATTTTTTTTTTGTCAAGAATCTCACCTGAAATTTTAAGTCATACAAATTGAAAGAAACCTTATAAATGAGATTCAGATGTTGTGGAGCCACCGTCCTAGACCTACTTACAATCAAACTTTGAGTTTTGTTAGGATTCAACTTCATACCCCATAATTTGCACCATGCACTAATTTTAGCTGAATCTCCATTAACGGATTCAGCAACCCCAGATCTACAATCCGGGGATGGGATTGATACAATGAGAGTAGCATCATCTGCGTATGCAACAAGCTTATTTTCTAGGCCAAACCACATTTCATGTGTATATAGTATGGAATGTGATGGGCCAAGAACACTACTCTGTGGAACACCGGATATCACATTCCTATACTCACTATGGTGCCAAACAACAAGAACTCTTTGAGATCTTTTACATGTAAAATTGATAATAATGTTGAGAAACGACCCACCTACCACCAACTTCTAGAGTTTGAAGACAGGGTCCTTAGGATTAACACGGTCAAAGGCACCACTGAAATCAAGGCCAATCATACGAACTTCCTTACTACAATCAAGTGATTTCTGTACAACATTGGCATTTGTAAGAAGGGCATTACATGCTACAAGGCCTTTACGAAAAACAAATTGCAAACTAGGGAATAGATGATTACCTTCATCAAACTTATTAAGACGTTTTGCCATAAGACGTTATAAAACTTTAGATGATATGCGAGTTATGTAAATTAGGCGGTAATCAGTGGGAATTGAGCACCTGCAAACACATTTACATAGATGAGTAACATTACCAATTCTCCAACAAGTGCTAAAAGCTCCTCTTCTTGCTAACTTGCGCAAAATACAAGATAACTTTGGAGCTAAGATATCTGAAGCTTTTATAAAGAACAAATGAAAAATACCATTCGGGTCTACACTTCCATAAGCATCAAGGTCCATCAAGAGAGATTTAATTTCACGAGATCGGAAAGCTAATCTTCTTAGTTCACAGGAATGAGGAAATTCAAGATTTCATTACTCTGTTTACTGTCAAAAACATCAGCCAAAAGGGTTGCCTTTCCCTTTGGACAGTGATTGACTAAGCCATCTGGTTTAAGTAAAGGAGGAACTGTTGCATCAACACAGAAGACTACAGATTTAAGTGTAGACCATCATTTATATTCCTGAGTTCTACGAAAAACGGTTTCTTTTATGGCTAAATTGTATTCCTTTTCAGTTAAGGCATAAACTCTTCGAGCAAAAGCTCGAAGCTGAGTAGAGTTATTCCAGGTCAAATCTGATCTGTTACCCTTACAAAGATGACAGGCCTCCTGCTTCTCAAAATAATCACGTCTACAATCATCAGTGAATCAAGGTTTGTCATTCACTCGGTACCTTAGCACACGAGAAGGGATGCGCCTATCAATTATGTTGACTAGATTCACAACAGGATCTACACTACTATATAATTGTGACAAATTCAAGCACAAAAGATCATGCAAAATCCCATTCCAGTCTGCTTGGGATTTTATATAAATTTTACAAGAGTATGATATATCAGGGACAGGCTGCTCAGTCCTCACTACTAATGAAATTAGGGCATGATCAGATATTCCGACTAGAGAACCAACCTTACTAGCTATGGAAAGAATAATGGTTGGATTAACACTAAGAGACAGAAAAAGAGCAAACTAAAGTATAGGATATTTTAACAACGAGTAAGAACACGAAATGGACATGGAAGGACATATAAAGACAATGGTAGATAATAGATGGTGAAAAAATACCAAAACGGTTCCCTAGAGATTGAACACAAAGCTGGGAAAGGGAGAGAAGACGATGGATTGACTAACTAAGAAAATTTCCCATTATAGACTGGCAAAGAATGTCCATAAACAGACGGAAGTGGAAGCATATGTCAGAGCATCCTGTGTGGGTGTGTTTGTATGTCCGTGTGTGCGCGTGTGAGTGTGTTTGTTTGCGTGTGTGTCCGTGTGTAGAATTTAAATTCTCAGTTCAAGTCCTTTAGAGGTTAATCAATTGTTCACCTAAAGACTGATGGGCTGTTAAAAATGCATCATATTAGTAAACAAATTTAGAGCGTATACAACGATATTAGATTACACTTTTTTGTTGTGAAGATGAGGACCATATATAATGAGAGCGTCAGTTAAATAGATTAACCATTGCCGGTAATCCCTTATTTCATCTCCAAATTTTTACTATTCCCATTTACAATAACATATAGATAAAATGTAAATGCCACAACACACACACACACACACACACACACACACACACACACACACATATATATATATATATATATATATATATATATATATATATATATATATATATATATATATATATATATATATATATATATATATATACATGTTGCTCTGTATATCTTTAGTTATAAAAAGTTATGGGTTATTGTTATTTGAAATAATTTTTGACAAAGCTTCATACTTTATTTATATTTACCAGTTATGCTTCAGTTCTATACTATGTGCATTACTTGATGAAAGGAGTAGGCGTTATGTGCAGCCCTGGTCAACAGCCCGTGGTCGTCATTGAAGTTTTAAAACGAACGAGCGAGGAGTAGACGGAGGTTATAAAATAAATAAAGCTAAATCATATTATATAATCTTGAAGCTATAGACAATATGGGATAAGAAAAACATGACTATGTATCAATCTCCAGAGATTATATTGTTCCTCTCTCCTTGTCAGTTTCTTTTTTCTCTTTTGTTTTTTTTTTAATTTTGAAGATAAAATGACCTATGGTTAATGAGTAATATGGTTAAACCGAATGTAAGAAAAGTATTGAATGACCATATAGATCTTAAAACAATGTTACTTTTTTTAAGGCAATACCTTTGATAAGGCAGGAACAATAATGTTTGAAGTTGAGGACCATATATCTCGGGAATACGCGTATGTTGCCTGTTCATCTTTATTTTAGATTTTGAGAAAATTGTACCTAGCCCTGGGCAAGCACTTTCCCCGTGAAATGAGCTGGGAAAGAGAATATTATTAGAACCTTAATTCTAAAGTTTCCATCAGAGAATCCCTGAAGCAATCTGACCCGTTCTGAACTTTGGAACCACGAGAAAGGGATTATCTACGTAGGTGCCTAGAAGCAACTGCCTCCAGCATCTTAACTGTGGCCAAAAACCATGACTGAAAATAGACAAAATGTGGTCAATGCCTGCAATAAGAGAGAGAGAGAGAGAGAGAGAGAGAGAGAGAGAGAGAGAGAGAGAGAGAGAGAGAGAGAGAGAGAGAGAGAGAGATGTACCAACCGTGTTTCACACAATTGTACATAATTCCTTTTGTATATATTATGCTTGTATCTTCGCTCCTCCCTTGCACTAAAACGGACATGAAAATTCCTGTCTGGTTTTTCCTCTGTAATATTGTCTGTCTTGTGAACTTGTTATGTCCTGTTGCCTTGAGGTTTTGTATATAAGGAGAGTGTTCCACAATAATACAACTCAGTCGTTTCCAATCTGCCTTTGAGTTCACACCCTTACTCGGCGCCGTCACATTGGTGACCCCGGAAGTCGACTCGCTCCCACTGCCATCCACCCCCACCTCCCTCGCCCCTCCATCATTAGTACTATGACGGAGGCTGACTCTACTCCGCCAGTTGGCACTGTGGCCGCCCCATTGAAACTTTCACCGTTCACCAGCGGAGAATCGTTCGCTTGGTTTCAACGCGCTGAAGTCCACTTTCGTATCAGGGGCGTGACTCGCTCAACCACCAAAGGGGATTATGTTCTCGCGGCGATACCCGAGGACACCTTCCCAGAAATATCGGACTGGCTTTGTGAACAAGGAGACACCCCAATAGCGTATGATGCCCTCAAATCATACCTTCTGCAGCAGTACTCGCCGTAGCCAGCCGCCCGTATAGCAAAGCTTTTTCAGCTCTCGCAACAACCGTTGGGGGACCAAAGGTCTTCGCTTGCCCTCAGGGAAATGACCAGTATCGCTCGCCTTCAACCTGCCGCAGACGGCTCTCCTCGTGAGGTGAACCTACTCCGTGCCTTTTGGATATGCCATTTACCTGATCCTGTGGCCGCTGCCATACCCGATGTCGATAGTTTACCCATAAAGGACTTGATGACCAAAGCCGACGCCCTTATGGACAGCCACTTCAAGACCTCCATCAACGCCTCCACCCCTGACGACGAGGATGCCTATTCAACGTCAACCGAAGCTGACATTAATGCCGTAGTACATACACGCCTACCCCATGACGTGCCGAAGCGGCGACAAAGCCGCCCACCACCCACCAATCACTCGCGCCCCAACAAACAACTTCTACAGCCACTTACTACCTCCCATCCGCCGCAGTTTTGCTACTACCACTTCAGATTCGGAGCAACCGCGAAGAAATGTGCCAAAGATTGTCAGTGGCCAAAAAACGTGTAAGTAGGCCATCGCTTGTGGCGGTGGCCTCCCATGTTTCTAATCTTTTCTTTTTACAGGATGCGGGAACGGGCGTGCGATTTTTGGTAGACACGGGTGCTTGTCGTTCTCTTTTGCCAAGGAAACTCTTCAAGGCACAACGTAGTCTGTCTACATCTGCCGAAGTCCGCTTGGTAGCTGCCAACGGATCTGCGATACCCACCTACGCTTACGAGAGCCTCACATTATCGTTCGGAAACAGTAAATTCAATTGGAAGTTTCTCGTTGCTGACGTCACAATGCCAATCCTCGGTGCGGATTTCATTTCTCATTTACACCTTCTGGTCGATGTCGCCCACCGACGATTGGTCAACGCAGACTCGTACTTGTCGACACCTCTTCAACCCGCCCCCTCTATTCTCGCTCTCCACATCAGCGCACCCACGGATGCCTACGCCCACCTCCTCGCGTCGTACCCGGAAGTTTTCCGTCCAAAACTTCACCAAACGCCCACGGTTCCTGCCAAGCACGGTATTTATCACCATATCAAGACGACGGGACCCCCAGTCTTCGCAAAATTTAGACGTCTGGCACCGGAACGATTGGCAGCCGCCAAACAGACGTTCGCTGAAATGGAGAAAATGGGCTTTTGCCAAAAGGCCTCCAGCCCATGGTCGTCACCCTTACACATCGTTCTGAAGAAAGACAGCTCCCTCCGTCCGTGCGGGGATTACAGGCGCCTGAACATGCAAACAGAACCGGATCACTACCCCCTCCCAAACATTGCCGATGTAACCTCCTACCTGCACAAAGTGAAGGTTTTCTCTACGCTGGATCTCCTGAAGGGGTATTATCAGGTGCCTATGAACCAAGAAGATATCCCCAATACCGCCATCACCACTCCGTCTGGCACAAACACCTTCAATTACTCTTGTTTTGGCCTTCGTAATGCTGGGGCAACGTTTCAACGTCTCATGGATGGCATCTTAGGGGACCTCCCTTTCTTTGTATGTTATGTGAACGACATACTTGTGTTCTCCTCCTCAAAAGAGGAACACCTCCGTCACCTGCGCATCGTGCTCGACCGCCTGCAACAAAACGGCCGTGTAGTCCGGTACGACAAGTGTACCTTTGGCGCCAACGAAGTGTTGTTCTTAGGGCACCGTATCACTCCCGAAGGAGGCCATCCCCTCCCTGAGATGGTAGCAGCCGTTCAGAATTTCCCCACGCCCTCGACCGTCAAAGCTCTGCAGGAATTCTTGGGCATGATCAACTATTATCACCGTTTTCTGCCAGCCATTGCCGCTTCTCTTGCTCCGCTCTATGCCTCCCTCAAGGGCAAGCCAAAGGACTTGAAGTGGGGTCCCCTTCAAGAAGCAGCCTTCTGCAATGCAAAGAAGGCCCTATCAACTGCTGCGGCTCTCACTTTTCCTATCCCACACGCCCCTCTCCTTCTCTCCACCAATGCCAGCGACGTCGCTATTGGTGCAGTACTCGAGCAGGTGGTCAAAGGCTCGCCCTGCCCATTGGCCTTCTTCAGCAGAAAACTGTCCAAGGCGGAATCGGGTTATTCTACCTTCGATCGAGAATTGCTGGCGGTACACTTGGCTGTCCGTCAGTTTCGCCATTTCTTAGAAGGTACGCCCTTTGTCATTCGCACAGACCACATGCCTCTGGTGTACGCCTTCACTCGACACTCTGACGCCTGGTCTGCCCATCAACGCCGACATATCTCCGCCGTGGCTGAATACAATTGCACCCTCCAATAGGTCCCTGGGAAAATGAATCCCGTTGCCGATGCCCTGTCAAGAAACACGTTGGCTGCCGTTCAACTGGGATTGGATTACAACGCCCTAGCTGAAGCCCAACGACAGGATGCAGAGTATCAAGCTTGTAGGACATCCTGCACGTCCCTCCGTTGGGAGGATTTTCCCCTCGAAAACTCAAACACCACCCTCCTCTGTGACGTCAGTACTGGTAGACCGCGACCTTGGATTCCTGCTCCCATGCGCCGACAGGTGTTTGATTTCATCCACGGCCTTTCACATCCCTCGTGCCATTATACTGCACAGCTGCTGAAGGCAAAGTTCATTTGGCATGGCATTCCTAAGGATGCTAAGGATTGGGTCCGTGCCTGTACTTCTTGCCAAATTTCCAAAGTACATCGACACACGGATTCAGGAGTGGGCACCTTTCCTCAACCTCAACGTCGTTTTGCACACATTCACTTCGACGTTGTAGGCCCCCTACCCACATCACAAGGACATCGTTACCTGTTTACCGTCATCGACCGCTCCACTCGTTGGCCTGAAGCCATTCCCATGGAAACTGCAACGTCCGCCTAATGTACATCTGCCTTACTCTCTGGATGGATTTCAAGATTCAGTATCCCTGAGCATATTACTTCTGACAGGGGAACCACTTTCACCTTTCAATTATGGACGTCATTAGCGAATCTCTTGGGCATCACCCTACATCACACAACGGCCTACAACCCCGCTGCCAATGGAATGGTTGAACGTTTTCATCACACCCTCAAAGTAGCTTTGATGTTCCGCTGCAAGGATTGCAACTGGTTTACTCAGCTTCCCTGGGTCCTCCTTGGACTAAGGACCACTCCTAAAGACGCCCTCGACGTCTCGGCAGCCGAAATGGTGTATGGCGACCCGTTGGTCGTCCCTGCCGAGATTTTTCCTTCTACAACCTCCTCCGACGATCTCCAGCGCATACGTCACGTCGTGGGAAAATTTACTCCGTGCCGCCAGACTTACAAGCCCCCAGCGAAGCATCACATACCAACGGACTTGTATTCTGCAACGCACGTCTTCCTGCGCAACGACACCAGCAAGCCACCACTAATGCCCCCTTACATGGGCCCTTTCCTTGTGATCTGACGCAGTCCGAAAGCATTCCTCCTAAATATTCGGGGCAAAGAAGACTGGGTCTCCATTGATCGTTTAAAACCTGCTTATCTTTTGTCAGATGACCCGCCTACAGTTCGCCTCTCTAGATCAGGGCGCCCTATTTAACATGTACTGTATGTCATTTTTAGGGGGGGGAGCCATGAACCAACCGTATTTCACACAATTATACATAATTCCTTTTGTATATATTATGCTTGTATCTTCGCTCCTCCCTCGCACTAAAATGAACATGAAAATTCCTGTCTGGTTTTTCCTCTCTAATATTGTCTTTCTTGTGAACTTGTTATGTCCTGTTGCCTTGAGGTTTTGTATATAAGGAGAGTGTTCCATAATGATATAACTCAGTCGTTTCCAATCTGCCTTTGAGTTCACACCCTTACTCGGCGCCGTCACAGAGAGAGTATTTTATGTCATAGTTACAGAAAACTTCAAATTCGAATCCATCACTCGAATTTTAAACTTTAGCTAAATAAAGACGTTTATTTCCAAATACATGTCAGTTTATTTGTTCGTACAGTTACAGTTCTGGTCTAATGATGGCGTTTCTCTGCATATAAGCTACAAACGATTATAGGAAGTCCAAATAAATCTGCTGTAGTGTATATTAGAACTATGGTATATGGCCAATTTCATTTATATGTAAATATGTATGCAGAAATATGTGCAAATGCGTGTACACGGGTATCAACAAGTGTTTTTATGTAAAAAAAAAAAAAAAAATCAATTGATTTGGATGCATTTATTTATTCGTAATTGAGTGGTAGGTGAGTTGCAATGAATATATTCGATATAAGTTATCCCTTCATGATTAGCAGATTTTATCAGATATTTCTTTGAATATATAAATTCCATTAACAAAACGTTGAAGCACATGATTTCAATATAAATTAGTTCAACTTCCTTATATACTGTAGATTTATCTTGGAGTATATGTACAAATATAGAATCAGGATATAGTCCTAATGCAATACTTAATAACGATAAGGACACCGTGCATTTTTTCGGAGCATAAAATTCATAACGTTAGTTAATATATATATATATATCTATATATATATATATATATATATATATATATATATATATATATATATATATATATATATATATATATATATATATATATATATATATATATGTGTGTGTGTGTGTGTGTGTGTGTGTATGTGTGTGTGTGTATATGTGTGTGCGTATGTCTGTGTCATATATAGTAACGAATTTCACCTAACGTCCCTCCATCTAACCGAATTGATATAATTTACTTGGATATAACCGTGATGCTGGTTATTTTTCAATTTTGAATAACAGAAATATCACTTAACCTTTCTCGTATTGATTCGAATAATATCAAATATTTTGCATATATATATATATATATATATATATATATATATATATATATATATATATATATATATATATATATATATATATATATACAAGTAAAAGTATACTGTAGAATTTGAATTGTAATAATGATTTATGATAATGGTAATGAAAGTGATAATGAAAAAAGTTAACTTTAATAATAAAATACATATCGCAGCTATAGTTTAACTTCCTTTAAGGTGAAACTCCGAAATACAGAGTTAAAAATTAAATAATATAGACATGCGGTTATTGGATATAAATCACTATTATTAATCCAATTTGGATTCTTCTTGTTTAATTGGAATAGAAAAAATTATATACTTTTCCAAAGTTCTCCTCCTTCAACCTTTGGAGGCTTTGCTTGACTTTATTTTCACATATGGACCTAATCTGTTGACAGC
Source organism: Palaemon carinicauda (assembly GCF_036898095.1). Lineage (NCBI taxonomy): Eukaryota > Metazoa > Arthropoda > Malacostraca > Decapoda > Palaemonidae > Palaemon > Palaemon carinicauda. Next base: position 71,975 of record NW_027172146.1, on the reverse strand, counting down.
GTTGTGAATATTCCATAAAATTTCTCTGGATCCTTTCCACCTATTTTATTTTTTTTTATTTATTTGATAAATATATTAGGAGGGTTCATCTATATATATATATATATATATATATATATATATATATATATATATATATATATATATATATATATATATATATATATATATATATATATATATATATATATCACAAGCCCACGTGATTTCAATCAATGTAGATATCACCCACGAATGGCATCTAATACCGAATTCTATCTTGGGAATATATATCCACTTGGAATTCATTTTATGGTAACAGCTTCTGGCCGGGTGGAGATTCGAACCCCCACCTGTTCGGCTGGAAACTATGCCGAATCTCCACCCGGTCAGAGGCTGTTACCATAAAATGAATTCCAAGTGGATATATATTCCCAAGATAGAATTTGGTATTAGATGCCATTCGTGGGTGATATATATATATATATATATATATATATATATATATATATATATATATATATATATATATATATATATATATATATATATATATATATATATATATATATATATATATATATATATACTACAGCAACAATAAGAACAGCAACAACAGAAGCAACAACAACAAAAACAACGAATGCATTCGTTTTTAGTTAACTACAGGACAAACGTCTCAGACATGTCCTTAATTCATGCCTGTAGACTGGCCCCTTTCATCACCACGCTGGCCACTTCAGTGTGATTGATCACAACAAACAAACATAGCATTATATGAGAGGTCTTTATTAGTACAGCTTGGGCTTTCATGGCGATATGCAAACCCTTCCACAACTATATATATACAATACATTTTTATCGTTATATATTCATATATACACACAATATATATATTTGTTTGTGTATATATATATATATATATATATATATATATATATATATATATATATATATATATATATATATATATATATATATATATATATATATATATATATATATATATATATATATATATATATGTTTGTGTGTGTGTGTGTGTGTGTATGTATATATACGAACAATTATATATTGCGCGTATATATGAATATATATGTATATATACGAACAATTATATATTGCGTGTATATATGAATATATTTTAACCAACTGATGGTCACATCAGGGAACAGGATCAGACTGCATAAGCTCCTCAGGGAACAGCTGAAACCATAAGTTTCTACGATGTGTTGTGGGGTAAACTACTATGAGGGAGAAAGACCAACCAATGTGAGCACTGGTGTGGCAAATACAGACTTTATTTTCAGACATCCAGAGACTGACACAATATGTTCCCTGCTTATGCCAAGCTTATGACGGGGAACTTTAATGGGGCAGTTGTACTTGACGGTGAAGATACAGATGTGTACGTTCAAGCAGCATATCTCTCAAAGCAACTCCCTGGTGATCTACTTATCAAACACAAGTATGTCTTTATCAACTGCCGTGACCTGCTACCAGAAAAAGTCTCACGGATCATCAACCCTCTCCATGTAATCACTGGTAGTGATCTTACGTCAGGGTTTATGGTCATGGAAAGAAGAAGGTGATGGAGACAGTGATCTCTGATCCCGAGGCGAGACAGCTCCTGGGACGATTTGGTGAAAGCATAGACTTGGTGGATAGTATCAGAGCTCATATTAAGACCTTTGTCCTTTCCTGTATTTATGGCTAAAGCGCAGATTCTACTTGCGGGAAAGCAACAGCTTCCAAGTGGCAAAAAATGAAGAAGAAGATTATGATCCGCCTCCCACCTGATGACGACTCCTTGAATTCTTATGTTATAAGGACAAAGTATATCGCATATTGCCAACTATACTACAACTTGATTGACTATCTATACCCTACTAGTCATGAGTGGGAACTTGTAAATGGAAAATTCCATTCCGTGCGCTAAACACAACCCCCCTTGCCCAACAGCTCATGCTTCCTGGCTCCTTAGAGGAAAATGAATTTGACAGTGAGATGACTGAGTCTTGGGATTCAGAAGCATGAAAGTCCAATGATTGACGTAGAACAATTGATTCAGTGGTGTACATTTGCTAATCAATAATAATCTATTTTTTGACATTTCCTTGTGTTTAAACGTTTCAATAATTAACCTTGGTTTTATTGTAAACGGAGATTTGTGTCTTTACCTTTACTTCTATCATTAATAAAGTAATTCACAAAGAAAAAAAATAAAAATAAAAACACATTTCAACCTACTATAAAATGTCTGTAATGACCAAGGAAAATTGAACGTTTGATGCTCAAAATCGGCGATCATAGCGAATTCTGATATGAAAAACATTTGAAATCCATATAATAACAAAATAAATAAAATCCCCTCGCAAAAAAAAAAAAAAACCTATAAAACATATATTTTTGGGCTTAGGCCATGTCGTCCTGATGGAAGTTCCTAAAGGGTAGCTTCCTAGGGTATATTTGATTACAGTGATATTTCCAGAGAATTTTACCTCAAGGTACCATGAATTCTAACTCCTGGAGCGAATATCCTTAAATAAATCTAACAGGGGTATCGCATAATATCAGAGGACGTATTCTTAACACGTCACATAGCTATCTTCACCCCGAACATTATTAACGCTTCAAGGGGTTACAGTAACAAGAATCTGAAACGAGAATGAAAAGAGAGCCGCTCATAAGGAATCTCTTCTATTCCTCCGTTTCCAGTATGTATCTGATGAAGGTGGTACCGCCCTCTTTATTCCTTTTCGTGTAGCTCTACTACTCGGTGTTTTCCCTTGTGTTTTCTCGTTATTTTGGATATAATTCAACATTATGATGCCTTCTCCGGCCTCTTCTGCCTCTGGAAAGTTGAGTATTATCTTTACTTTGTATAAATGTAAGCTATTGTCGTTTTGAATTAAATCAAAAGTGATATTAACGTAAACAAGAGCTGTTGCCTACCTGAGGCATCCTTGATGCTGTCGCTCTCTATATATAGGTCATTTAGTAAGCTAGAGCAACGTTCCCGGTCTTTTATGCTTTAATAATCATGCTATTTTGCTCCTCTAGGAATGCTTATATGATGCCTTTAGTTTTCAGTTCGGTGATTTAGGTAACCGATCTTGGCCTTCGTGAGGCTTAGTAGCCTAGGCGTTTGGCCGTAGTACTTTCATGCATGATATAAGTTTTTCCGAGTGTTATGTTATTGAAGCTATAGGTAAATATTTTATACATGTAAGATATTGTTGAATTTTCTTTCCAAGATTATATACTAGAGAGTTTCAGTGATTTAAGTAATCAATTCTCACCGCACCTAGGCTAGTAGCCTATGGTACTATAGTATACTTTCGCACATTCCCGATTGTTCTTTTCTCCTCCGGAGACTAAGTTCATTCCCTCTTTCCCTCTGAGTAAGCCTTAGGCTTAATCCTACCGGTTTTATCTGACTAATATTCAGGTATAACTATACTAGGATATGTCTGTCCTGACCTGATAACCAGAGAGATTGGTTTTTTGGGTTGGGACAAAACATCAGAGTTTCTAGTCTGTGGTCTGCTTCTTCCTAGCATAGATAATGACTTTCCTTTGCTAGGTTAGATGCGGACATGGGAAGCTTTGCTTCCCTAGTCCACGTCTGAAGGATTCTGTACCATGATTCCTTCATCTAGTGGTCTAGCAGACTGTTCTGTATGGTTTTTCTCGGGCAGGAGAATGAGTTTTCTCCATTGCCTGACGAAATAATTTCACCTAACTTTGTTCAGGTTTGGAGGATGATAGCAAGTATTACCAGTCTTCCTCCTTAATAGACAACTCTAGGTTAGGATGAGCTTCCCTAACTGCCAAGTGTCTCTTGCTAGAACGAAGTTTATAGGACCCTTATCCCCCCCCCTATCTCTTTCTTAGTGATGGCCTAGCCTTTGAATCTCTGGCTGCAGTCCTACTTCCGTACATAGTGTAGGTTAAGATGGATGACCGGCTCAGCTCTCTGCCAGCTAGCAATTATGTGTTGGCCGGTAGAGACCCTTTCTTTTGCAGAGTGAACCCCAGACCTCCCTTAGTCTCCCTTCCATGTTCGCCGGTAGAGTCCAGCATGCTATGGATTCCTTGGAAGCCTGAATGCTACATTCTCCCCTTCCGTATGTTCACTCTTTCTGGAAGGAAGGTCGTATGGCAATGCCGCCCTATAACCTTACATCCATACTGTTTCTCTGACTAGTGTGTTGTACCCCTAGCCTGTTTCTCTGACTAGTGTGTTGTACCCCTAGCCTGGATCCCGGCTTAACAGCCGGCAGCCGGGCAGGTGGAGGTTCTCTGGTTGTTAGCCACTGCCGGCAGGCATGGTTATTACTACCTTTGCCTACAGGCAGTGGGACCACATCCCGAAATCTGCTGGTCACTACGATTAACGGCCAGCAGCCGGGTGTTAGTGTTTTCGGCACACACATTTGAGAACCAGTGACCTGCCGCCTATTAGTTGAAAGGTAGTTAATCTCTAAACTATACAGGGGTAAATGCCGGCCGGCGCACACCGGCACAACAGCATGCGTTGTACAGTAGTTACTACTTTTGTAGTGTAGAACACACTGCATTAATAAAACTACAGTGCAGAGCTGTGGAAACACTAAAGTTCTTCCAACATACTTAATGTTATCTTGTACAGCCTTTTGCTGAGACTACAGAATAAATAGAAAGTCAGCTCTCTCTGTATTCATTCTATCCCCTATATTAAAACTTTATTTCAAGGTGTGAACTACACCTTAAATTTCCGTTTAGGGAATTATATAAGGTATTCTAGAATAGAATTAACCTCAGTTTTAATATCTTGGGAGGTTACAGCTATTGGCTGGACAGGAAATACAAGTAAGTGTCTTTCCTTCTGTCCTTTATAGCTTTTCTATATAAGCTAAATGTCTCAATATAAGTGAAAAGACTTTACTTGATACTCATGGATTTTTCTTCTCTTTACAGGAGGACCATCCGAAAAGCGGGAGTGTGTTTTGTAATGTTCGCAGTAAGAACTTCTTTGGACATCAGTTTTGCAGGAGGCACGCAGCATGCACAGCCTCCAGAGGTGATCTCCGGTATTGGGACCCTCAGGCTTGTACAGTATATTCTAACCAGATTACCGCGGCTTTTGACAACCCTAAGTCGACGGAGTCAAAGGATGCTGCCAGGGAAAAGTTACGAACCTGGGTGAGGGTTTTCAGAAAAACACCTCAGACCCCTACCTTCCAAATGAGAAGATGAGGGCCTACCTTTTCCCTAAAGCATCGGCTGATGCAGTCATTCCTCAGCTTCAGGTGGAGATACTAACTGCCCAGAATCCTGTAGATTCTGAAGTCTCGGCAGCCCTTCAAGACATTCACTTGGACGATAAGATGTATGAGCTGTCGGATTCTACAGAAAAGGACCTTCTAGGAGAAGGTCAGGAAGAGGAGCTGTCCCAGGCTCCTCAAGTAGAAGAGGAAGAAATCGAAGAGGTGTCGGTTACATTGGTTCTGTGCCCAAAATCTGTTCCCTCTACATCGTCTGCTATCCCAGATGAAATGGGAAGGACTCTTTCTTCTATTGTTGAGGTGAGCCAACAAATTCAAAAGAAGAATGATGAGAAGGAAGCTGCAATGAAGCTGGAGATACGTAGACTGCATCAAGTGGGCCCTAGAAGCGACTCAACGTGGAGGATCTTCCTTTGTGCTCGGATACCAATCCTTCGAGGTATGCCGAACACATGCCAAGGATAATCGAGAAGATTGTGATATAAGAAAAGTTAGGAGCAATTCCCCTGGAAGAGGTGGAATATTGGTACAACAAAGATTCTTACCTGGACTGCTATGTCCGCCTTAGGAAGGAGCCAGCCTCAAAAGAGGAGACGGAGCCGAAGGAGGTCATAGTTTTTTACCAGAGTAAAGCTTAGTCGTTACTAGTGAGCTCGATGAGAGAGAGGAACTTCACGAACTCAAAGGTAACAGCCTTGAGTGAGAAGCTTCCATCCTTTGTGGCCTCTCCTACTAGAGCCTTTCCCTTCATGGAAAAGGGATATAAGGCAGCCTTAAAAGTGGTGGAGGTAGGCAAACCATGCCCCTCCTTAGAGGAGTGCAAGCCATTATCTCTGACCTTGCCCTTTGACCAAGAAGACTGGAAGGACGTCCACCTTACCTTCTCAGTCGGGAAGCTGGAAGCTGATATCGCTGAACGTCAGTTTGGTGAGGAACTTCCAAAACTGTCCAAGGTTCTCTTGCGCAGAGAGCAAGAGACGAAGGAGAGACTTGCGGCCTCGTTGTCGTTGCAAACGACATTAGAAACGATGGCAAGTGACCCCAAGATCCAGGACATGTTCATGGTAGTGGCCAAAACCCATCTGGCCACAGTTACGAAGGATATCAATAGCTTTATTAAAGCTAGGAGAGCCTGTAGAGAGTTCGTGTTCGCCTTGGCTGCGGTGAGGCACGAACCGAGGAAACTGATATCCTCTAGTATCTGGGGTAAAAACCTCTTTCCTAATGATGTGGTTAAAGAGGTAGTAGACCAGGCTGCCACAGAGAATAGGAACCTTCTCAAAAAGTGGGGCTTAGATCTTAAGAGGAAGTCTTCTCAGGATGAGGGTTCCCAACCCAAGAGGAAGACAAAAAGGCCTAGACCATCTTCTCGGCTGGCTATATCTTACCGACAGCAACAACAGCAACAACTTCCTGTGACCGCGGTGCCTCAGATTATGGCACAACCTCCAACCACGTACCAACTGGTACCTCAACAAGTGGCGACTCAGTCGCCAGTTTTTAACCCCGCCTTCGAAAGGCAGACTTCTTCCTTTCGTTCGAGGGCTAGAGGAACTGCCAGAGGTTCTTCTAGACGCCCTTCAAGGGGAAGGGGATCCAGGGGAGGACGTGGTCAAGGAGGCAAAGCCTTCAGAGCCATGCCTTCCGGGCTAAACATAGCAACAAGGATTTTCACGAAGCTCGCAAACACAGCTGTCCATCAATTATGCCTAAAGGGGGTCCAAGTAGTAGCCTACTTGGACGACTGGCTGGTGTGGGCAGCATACAGGACAGAATGCGTGTAAGCTTCTAAGATAGTGATCCAGTTCCTGGAACCTCTGGGATTCAAGATCAATATCAATAAGTCTCGACTTTCTCCAGCTCAAAAATTTCAGTGATTGGGAATCCACTGGAATTTGGAGTCACATCGACTTTCTATTCTTGGGAAGAAGAGAAAAGAGATAGCAGGGTATGTCAAGAGACTATTGAAATCCAAACGGATATTAAGACGCGAACAGGAGAGAGTGCTGGGCTTTCTACAGTTTGCTTCGATAACAGATCCAGTGCTAAGAGCACAGCTAACAGATGCAACAGGAGTCTGGAGAAAATACGCATCAAACGCACAAAGAGATCTAATAAGACCACTACCGACTCGACTGCTAACGCTTCTCAAGCCATGGTCCAATGCCAAGCAATTGAAGAAATCAATACTTCTTCAACCTCCTCCCCAATCAGTAACTATCCACACAGACGCTTCAAAGGAAGGCTGGGGAGGTCATTCTTATCAGATGAGAGTCCAAGGAGCTTGGTTCAATCTTTTCAAGTGATTTCACATCAACTTTCTAAAAGCCATGGCATTACTTCTGACACTAAAGAATATATCTCCTTACCACTCAACCCACATAAGACTGGTTCTAGACAGCGAGGTGATAGTGAGATGCCTGAATCGACAAGGGTCGTGGTCACCTCAAATCAACCAAGTGATGTTTGTCATATTCCATTTGGCAGAAAGGAAGAAATGGCACCTGTCAGCTGTTCACATTCAAGGGTTCCGCAATGTGACAATGGACGCTCTGTCCATGTTTACACCAATAGAGTCAGAATGGTCCCTTGATGCAGGATCATTCTCCTTCATCTCGAGTCAAATCACGGAGCTGCAGATAGACTTCTTTGTGAAGAAAGACAACAAGAAAATAGGTCGTTATGTGTCCCCATACGATTATCCACTAGCGGAGGCAGTGGACGTTATGTCCCTGGACTGGAAGAGATGGTCCAGTTTTTATCTGTTCCCTCTGCACAACCTCCTTTTGAAAGTCCTTGACAAACTGAGATCCTTCAAAAGGAAGGCGGCAATAGTGGCCCACAAGTGGCCAAATAGCATGTGGTTCCCTCTGGCATTGGAACTACGACTAAAATTCGTACCGCTACCGGATCCATCCCTGTCTAAGTGAGTACAGAAGTCGACTGTCTTCGCTTTATCACAGGAAACCAGGAACCTACATCTCATGATTTTCTCTCCTTAGTGAGGAGGAAAAAGATTCGTGCCAAAAGTCAGTTTAGACTTTTGAAGGGAACCAGAAGACATTATGAGGCTTCAAGGAAGAAGCGGATATCCTGTGTCAAGGCGAAGAAACCAATAGAAATCTCGACAGATCCCTATTCATCATTATTCACTCACCTTGCGCAAGGTTTAGCAGCCGACACAATACTATTGTTGAAGCACTTAGAAGGTTTTGAAGTAAAAGTCATATTTCTGTTTGTACTCGCTTTGGAGGCCAGAGTAGGTGAAATGGTGGTTCCCTCTAGAGAGCAAGGCCACGTCCAGTTCTTGGAGGGAGAACTGAATCTTTTATCAGACCCAACGTTTCTTACCAAGAACAAGCTACCCACCAACAGGTGGGGTCCCTAGAGAATCTGCCCTCTGAAGGAAGATGCATATCTATGTCCAGTGGAGTGCCTAAAGGTCTATCTTCATAGAACTTCAGACTTTATGGGAGGACAGCTGTTCAGAGGAGAAACCTCGGGTTCAAAGTTATCTATAACTATGGGTGAAAATCACCTGTGTTATTCGCAAAACAAATCATGACAGTACACCCGCTATTCATGTAACGAGAAGAGTTGCTTCTTCTGTAAAATTTCTTTAATTATATGGACTTTGAACATCTTTGTTCGTACACAGGCTGGTGGTCATCCAAGGTGTTCCTTATACACTATGCGAAGCAGGTGGAGCAACTCAAGAAGTCTGTGGTAGCAGCAGGTAGAATTCTTTAACCTTGTGTTTTAAATGTGCGAGGAACAGTGGAATTAATTTGGGACGATTGATTAGGAGGGTGGGTGTATAGTCACTGTATGTTACTGCACAATGAACGATAGGCCACGAAAGTGTCCTTACGAACTGTTCCATTGACGTTGGTGAACTATAGAATAATACTGACACTTGTGCCAAGCGTTTCTTACGCTAGTGTATATAAACAGTATACAGACTGTACCATTATTATTAATAATTTGATTGATGTGGCAAATGTTCATTAAATCTTAATAAATTAGTTCATTTGCCCACACCCATTATATTAGGAATGTACTGAGCATTAAGATAAAAATATTGATATTTTATCTTGGTATGTTTTTAAGATTGTTCCCTGATTCAAGCAAAATCCACTCACTTTAACCCATCCCTAGGAAGGGTTGACGTTGTTCCCTAAGGGGATTGTGGTAGAGATGCCAAACTTTTTCCTATGTGGATATAACTGTTATCCAATAGTTAATAAGAGTAGACATATTGGGGGATATGCCAGGAATTCATACTGGCATTGGTGACTCTTATACAATCTTTGCTTTATAATGTATTGGGCGAGACCCCTATACAAGCTGGTCATTTTGTCATCCATAGTTATTATGTACTCCTCGATACTTTTTCCAGAGTCTAGTACGACTCTTCCCTGTAGGGGACAGGAAGCACTAACATACTTCATGCTTAGATGAAATGATGTATGACGGTAACATAATAGGTGTCTAGGTATAGATGGACCAGGAAAATACTTTCTTGAGAGTACGGCACCGGTTGAGAATCCACATATACAGTAATGCTCTGGTAAACTTCCATCAGAACGACATGGCCTGAGCCCAAAAAATTTGCTCAAAATATATTGTTGGGTGAGGTAGCCATGTCGTCCTAATGGGCCCGCCCATCCTTTAATTGTCGAAGGGCTTGTTGAGCCCTCCTTATTATACAGTATCTGTAGCACCTCGTATATCGCTACAAGGAATAAAGAGGGCACTACCGCCTTCATCAGATACACACTGGAAACGGAATAGGAGAGATTCCTTATGAGCGGCTCTCTTTTCATTCTCGTTTCAGATTCTTGTCACTGTAACCCGTCGAAGCGTTAATACTGTTCAGGGTGATGATAGCTATGTGACGTGTCAAGAATACGTCCTCTGATATTATGCGATATCCCTGTTAGATTTATTTAGGGATATTCACTCCAGGAGTTAGAATTCTGGATACCTTAAGGTAAAATTATCAGGGAATATCACTGTAGTCAAATATACCCTAGGAAGCTACCCTTTAGGAACTTCCATCAGGACGACATGGCTACCTCACCCAAAAATATATTTTTCGCTTCGCTCTAAATCCGTTTTGTATAGCTCTCCGAGACAAACCAGGAAAAAGTAAATTTGTTTAACTGGCAACGGCGGCTATTTTGAATTCAGGGCTCTCAAAATTTATGTCCACACTTTTGACATGGGCATGGAGGCTAAATTTCATTTTTATCCTTCCAAAAAGTCAAATCCAATAACAAAAGTACCTTCGTTCTCAGTGGCCATGGGACTTATGAAAAGGATCCAACTAATAACCACTACACGACTATTATGTTAAGTCAATAACAGATGTTAATCTATTAAATGTCAATTCTATTGGTATATACTGTACTTTTTTGACATTTCGGCAGCGTCAAAGAGTTAAGAAATTTCTTCTATATATATTGCATATACTTAGCATTTCCATAACATGCTGTCCTTAAAAGATATATATACATAAATGCATCACTCTAAACCGTAGATGAAAGAGTTGTCAATAGGGTAAATAATGTATTGTTAATATGAGTTATCTTTTAGTTAAGTGATCTCATTGTTGATAGCTTTTCCGAATATAATATCAATGCATTATTATTATTATTATTATTATTATTATTATTATTATTATTATTATTATTATTATTATTATTATTATTATTATTATTATTATTATTTAATTCACAGGAATTCATGAAGATGGCGCTATCTCAAAGACATTGTTTTATTGCAGAGGAAACTAATTTACTTCATAAATTTTACTTAATTTTAATCTCTCTGCAGTTTTTAATAGTTTACTGATACACCTCATATAAGAAAGAATGATACGGTGAAAAAAAAAAAAAAAAAAAAAAATTCATACGTTGACGATTATATGTTTTCCGACAGGCAACTTGTGTCTTATAGAAATTGTTCAAACTTGTGTACACACAGCAACAAAACCGGGGTTGCCTGGCCAGACCTGACTTGGAGAGATCATGTCCCTATTGCCCTGAGAGGTGGCCAACGTAAAACAACCGAGACATCGTTAGTCTGGTACGAATGTGAGGAGAGAGAGAACTTTTTCATTCTTTTAAGAAATGTAATCTAATATTATTTCAAAACAAATTCTTCCAAAAATTTTATCATTACTTTATTATTTGAATTTTCGTACCCTATTTTTATATAAAATTTTCTTGAATAATATTGGAACTGAATATTAATTTTATCATTCATAACACAAAATTATCCCTCGTTTGCATTTTCTTAAAATTTATCTCTCTCTCTCTCTCTCTCTCTCTCTCTCTCTCTCTCTCTCTCTCTCTCTCTCTCTCTCTCTCTGTATATATATATGTATATATATATATATATATATATATATATATATATATATATATATATATATATATATATATATATATATATATATATATATATATATATATATATATATATATATATATATATATATATATATATATATATATATATATAGATAGATATTTATAAACACATATATAGAAATATATACATATACATACATATATATATATATATATATATATATATATATATATATATATATATATATATATATATATACATATATATATATATATATATATATATATATATATATATATATATATATATATATATATATATATATATATATATATATATATATATATATAGAAAGAGAGAGAGAGAGAGAGAGAGAGAGAGAGAGAGAGAGAGAGAGAGAGAGAGAGAGAGAGAGAGAGAGAGAGAGAGAATGCGTGTGTTACAACGATTTTGGATATCTCAATAACTTTTTAGTCCATTCGCAGATACTCCATTCGCTCTTTGGTAGAACGATTTTGTTTTATGTATTAGGAGAGTTCTAATGATCTTATCTAACTTATTCTAGAACTCAAGAGAGAGAGAGAGAGAGAGAGCAGCTGTTAGAATAATGCAAACAAAGGATATATGATTCCAACGTATATTAATCGGAATAGTCACTTCCTGCAATATTTAAGGATGTTCCATATGAAAACGTAATACGGAATGCAAATATATCGGTGTGATTATATTTTTCAATAACTATTCTCCAAAACGATTGCATTTCTTAAAAGAATATGAGATAAGACCTTTCTATCTCTTTCATATATATATATATATATATATATATATATATATATATATATATATATATATATATATATATATATATATATATATATATATATATATCATTAATCTTCGCACTTTTTTGACTGATATCGGCAATTACCGTCTTTTTCACATTCGAACCATCCTAACGATTTCTTGGTCGTTTAAACGTCAGGTCACCTTTCAACCTTTCAGGGTAAGAAGGACGTGATATATCCAAGTCCGGTCTGGCGGGGCGACACCGGTTTTGTTGCTGGGTGTACATATATTCATATTATTTATCACCATTGCTTTATATGGTATAAAAATTCTAAATTTAGAAGTTTTATTTAAAATAGACCTTTGTTTTAACAATCTTCTTGACATGTTATTTTGAGTTTTAGGAGCATTGAAATCTTATAAATACCAATCCGGCCAAAGAACTTCAAATGTAAAAAAAAAAAAAAAAAAAAAAGAGGTGATAAAGATATTGAGAGTCAAGTTATAACCTGTCATTTTCTAACATTGAAAATCAGGATTCAAGAAAATCTAACGAGTTTTTTAGTGTTGATAAAAATTGTCTAATTTTTTTTTTCTATATATAGATAGATAACTTTCTCTTCTATTTCCTGTATTAAACTACTTTTCAGTGTTCTTCAAACTCAAATTAAATTTTTCTGTATTTATAAGGTTTCTTAAAGCTTTAACGGAATTCAGATAAAAAGCAAATACGCTATTTTTCTGCCATTTCACAAAATATTTTTTTACAGAGTCCAAACGTGTTTGATTATAGAATGACCTTAATTTTCTAATTGCTAGAGAAATCTACCTTTTAGTTTCAATATGGGTATATCTAATATATCATGTAGCTCTTGTTAAGGTCTGGTCTTCCTTAAAGTAAATGAATTAGTTAGTAACCTGAAAAGGAGCAACTAGTTGACATACTCATAATGGAGAAGCCTGTGAATTATGAATCATTAACACTAGGAAACAGAACACTACTGACTACCAAATCATGGAATAATCTTTTAACCAGTCATTTTACACCAATATATATGAAATAATTTAGGTCAAATGCTTCTGATTTTTTATTCCAACTCATTTTAGAATTTTCTTGTATTCCTTATATGATAGTAAAGTTACTGGAAACACACATATTCCTTCTATCATAATCGTAATTACAGTTTAGCATATCCTTGTAAGATTTGTCGTGTTACAACACAGAACTTCAGCTATTCCTGCAAATACCTGCACATGTAGATAACGTATGATAATCCCCACAGAGCCTCAGCATCTATATTATCTTCGAGTGACAAGATGTCACATTTCCCACTACAAAAGAGGCTTCATCCCCTTTGCTGTAAAACTGTGGAACAATCCTCCTGTCAGCGTTACTAATAGCCGCAAGTTTACGGGAGGCAATTACGTTCAAGAGCCTTGCACCTTCATTGAAACGGTTTCTTCTTATTTATTATCCGTCACTTCTTATATGAAAGCTTAGTAGTTTATTTGCTAAACTTGATATATTTACTGTCCACATAAATATTGGAATTAGAGTTATTTTTATTTTATGATTGCATTATTAGGAACAGGATATTTAGGGGCTACTATTGTACACGTGTACACACTTGGAATAATGATGTCAATAAAGTGTCATTGAGGAAACCATATATATTGAATCTCCCTCTTCATCAACGAAATTATCTTGAGAAACTTGAGATTTTTTTTTTATGTAAAGAGCTATTATGTTCTGAATTGAGACAAAACATACTTCCTCTGTTTGCTTATTTGCTTGTTATTCTGTTCCTTAGCCAAATGGAATCCTGTTCATATGATGGATATACTACAATATAAAGGTAAAATAGTGTTTGGTTTTAAGAGTAGTCTTCCTTCTACCGAGTTACTGTTAAAAATGCCATGCTTTTGATAATGAATCTCAGAATTTATCGTTTTACTCAGCGAAACTTTGATCGAGAACTTAATTGAAAAATATCTAATTATATTTCAGTTAAGTTTATTACATTGAAAAACCGTTTTAAGTATTTGAATAAGGTCATTAATAACAGTTTCATAATGACAGATTTTGCCGAGGTTGGTAGTTTTTTGGTTGAGGGGTTAAACAATGAGGCTCATCTAGATACCAAACAAAGCCTTGCTCCATAAAAACAGCTTCCTATACTACTACTACTACTACTACTACTACTTATTTTTGCATATATATACTGCTTTATTTCCATTCAGCTGTCCCTTTTTGTTTCTCATATTTTATTACATGCGGTAATATATGAATTTACTATGGGTTTCACAGACAGTGCAAGTGCGATTTTTTGCAATTATTCTGTAACGAACAGTCGTATCAATACGAGATGTTGCCATAGGGTATTACACCCAGTGAGGAAATTTATAGGAGTATCATGAATCATTTATTGTAAATAATAAAGACTTTTGTACCTATACCAAGAGGCAAAACTCTTTAGCCAAGCAAGAAAACGAACACCAGGTTGGAAGAACTCCGCCTGCCTACAACCCCCTTCACCTCCAACCCTCATTTTCTTCCTCCCCTCTCCTTTCTTCCCTCACCTCCCCTACGTCTTTCCTTCTTTCTTTCTCCCTCTCTGAATATTGCTTTGATTTAAACATATTTTTTTACGATTTTTTTTCTATCATTCTAATAATTATTTACATAACCAATACCATAGAGAGAGAGAGAGAGAGAGAGAGAGAGAGAGAGAGAGAGAGAGAGAGAGAGAGAGAGAGAGAGAGAGAGAGAGATGAGCAAACCAGTGAATAAAGCAGTTATTCATATGATAGGTAACAACCGATTGAATTTTTCCATAACTACTACAATAAATATTATAATTAGATAAGATAGATAGATAGATAGAGTGCTTGATATAAAAAGAAAATCATACAAAATAAGTTGCAACTTAAGCTACCTTCTCAGAAAGAGAGCATGAAGGGAAGGGAAAGAACGGAGAGGGATGGCTGGCGTGAAGGTGGAGAGAGATAGATTGAAGCAGGGGGAGAGCATGTGAGGAATGAAAGGAGAGGGAGGGAGGGGGTGGAGGTAGAGGTTCTGTATATTATTTTTCGGTTTTGTGACTGGATGATTGAGATTTTGCCCTTTGGCATAGGGGCAAGTGTCTTGATAATTAATAATTAACGATTCATTATACCCCTATAAATTTCCTCACTGGGTGTAATACCCTATAGCAACATCTTGTATTGATACGACTGTTCGTTACAGATTAATTGCAAAAAATTGCACTTGCACTGTCTTTGAAACCCATAGTAAGTATCTCCAATACTAAGACTAAAATATTGTTACGAATATTTATTTTGCAGAACAATTCACAAAATGTATGTCAGAGTGAATAGCTCTCTATGATAGAAATCTGTCACTGAGGAGGTCAAAGTATATCATTCCTCTTGTTCTCTTGCGAGAGGTACCTGAGAAGTTGAAACTTCACTTACTACCAATGAAAAATTTTGATCATTTTCATGTAATGCTTTAGAGATGTCAACCTCTGCTGTAAAAGATTTCGGAAAAAATTCCTGTCCCATTTGGCGAGAATTCCATTATATGTATACACACACACACACACACACACACACACACACACACATATATATATATATATATATATATATATATATATATATATATATATATATATATATATATATATATATATATATATATATATATATATATATATATATATATAAAGTTCCAATAACTTTAAACCGTTGACTTAGCAGGGAACCGACAAGTGTATTAGGAGCTGATGTTTATTTATTCTCTACCAATCAAATATAGTGAAAAACTAGAAAATACAAAATAAAAAAAAAATTCACAATATGATAAGTAATGGCGGCTAATAAAGTCTGAAAGTTTCGAAAATATCCAAACAAGGCCGGCAAGTGTACAAAGTATAAATAAGTTTTTCATGAAACAGTAGAAATTTCACATATATCAAAATGGATCAATGAATAGTTATATAATTTAACAGGAAACCATAAATCAAAATGTTATAGTTACAAACGCAGTGGTTAGCCACAAATTGGATCAGCAAATAAGTTGTAATGTAGATATTTTATAAGACAGTATTCCTGTATATAGGTTACACTATACTAATTCCCAGAGAAGTTTATTTCATATTTTGAAGACATCCTTTTCTGACAGAGACCAGCAACTCAAACCTCTCACTACATAGTTACATGCGTAAAGAGTCTGTTAAAAAACCACTTAACAACCATTGACATAAATAAGTAATTTAAAGAAAAAATAACCAACACTGGCTCTAAACAATGCTTACAAAATACTCAAAATACCAATTAACTCCATTTACCAACTTAAAATAAATTAACAAAATATACAGTAGATTTCCAAAGAAAACAACAGTTGCAATTCTAGACCATGTATAGAAATGTTTGTAAAAGTTAACCATTCCTATAAACGCAAAAGTATCAATAACATTTATAATATATATTATACTTTCGAGTCTCTTGATCCACCAAAATGTCACTAGTATTGTACCGTAGAACTAACTTCCTGTATGTCTGAAAATCATTATATCTAATCAAATGAGCAAAGTTCAGTACACTCCCTGTCTGATATCTACCAGATATCACTATACCAATAAAATCTTCTATATATACAATGTCACTAAATAACAAATTATAGACAGTTCTCCACAAGAAGAATCAAATCCATTATAGGACGTGTGTAGATGGTCGGTTTACCATTTACGATGGTACGCCCTACAGCTTTCCAGACATGATCGTCTGAACTTTTCAGAGGATTCATCATTACACCCATCGGCCAATGTGTACGACATAGGTTTTTGTCCTGAAGTAGGACCTCATCTCCTTTGACGAGATCACGGCGATGCTCGATCCACTTCTGACGTTACTGTAATAATGGTAAATACTCCTTTCTCCAACGAGACCAAAAGATACTGAGAAAAGCTTACACGCTTTTTCACTCTGCAAGACACGAGTCTCTTTCATTGAAGTACTCTAATTGATTAGTTATGAAGATAAAATATCTCTTCTGAGTTAATAGCATAGCTGGTGTAAAAATTAATGGGTTTTCAGGATCTGTTGACCAAGGTACTAGATGTCTGGTGTTAATTATAATCGCCATTTCTGTCATGAACGTGTTTAGTACGTCATGTGTTACGCTATTGTGAATTTCATGAGCTTCAAAAGATCTAGTTGCTGAATCAGCTGGGTTTTGGTGTGTTGGCACATAGTTCCACTGGCTGGAATCAGAGCATCTTCAGATGAGCTCCACTCTGTTTGCTACGTAGGTGTAGAATTTCCTGGTTTCATTGTTGATATAGACTTAGACAACTTTACTGTGTGTGTGGTACTTGAATGTTTCTATGCTTATATCTAGGTTATCTATAATGTACTGTGCAATTTCTATAGCCAACACAGCCGCAAGTAATTCCAGACATGGAATGGTATGGCCACCAGTCGATGCAACCTTTTGCTTTCCCGAGAACAAAACCAGAACTGGGTGTACCCCTGATGTCTTTTGTACATGAAGCTCCTTGGAGACAGTTTCAGTGAGGTAGGGCACACAAGTACGCGGTATGCGTAGCTTTTCAAGTTCTTACAGGGGTTTTCTTTAAGATACCAACTCTATGGTTGTCTCGTCTGAGAGGGGTTGGTCCCAAACAATAATCTCTGAATCTAGCTTTCTCAGTAAAAGTTTACCATGTATTATGATTGTAGCTAGGAATCCAAGTGGATCATAGATGTTGTTAACCGTCGAAATTATTCCTCTCCTTGTTATATGTTTATTTTCAGATGACAACTTAAACAAGAACTTATCCGTATCTACATCACACCTTAATCCTAGACTACCTTGTAAAAGCTTACTGTCGGCCTTTAGGTTTACGTCTTTCATGTTTGATGCCAGCTCGCTGGCCGGAAAGGGTTTCATGACTTCCTCAGAATTTGAAGCGGTTTTTTGAAGCGTCAAGCTCCCATACATGGATAGTACCTTTCGTATGTCTTTTATGAGATTGATACCTTCTTCATTCGTAGTGCATGATATAAGGCTATCATCTACACAGAAGTTTCCTGACAAAAATTGTGTTACCTGGTTGCTAAAATCTTTTCCTGATGCCTGAGCAATTTTCCTCAGTCCAAGCGCGGCAACGGCTGGTGATGGACTATTTCCGAAAACATGACGCTCATGCGGTATTTGATAAGGTCATTGTCAATATCATTATGCCACAGGAATCGCAGATAGTTGCGATGGTCTTCTCTTACCAGGAAACAATGAAACATGCACTGAATATAGGGTGTTACTGCCACCATTTCTATGCGGAAATGTAGAGGAACTTGTAAAAGATTGCTGGTTAGATTTCAGCCTGTCAACAAAACACTGTTAACCGATACTCCATTATTTTTAGCAGAGGAATCAAATACACCTCTGATCTGGTCAGGTAGACACTAGATAATGGTAAGTACTAGCACTCTTCATAATCCTTCAGTGGTGGAGCAAGTTCTGCTTGGTTATTGTCGAAAATCTTACTCATGAATGTGAGAAAGTGTTCCTGTTTTACCGGGTTTCTTCGCAGACGGGCCTCTAATGGCATGGCACGTTGAAGAGCTTGCTCTCTGTGATTTGTCAGAGACTGTCGTGGTCCACGGAATGGTAATGGTGCTACCCAACTTCCGCAGGCGTCTCTCACAAATTCATTGTCCATTTGCTTTAGGAACATTTTGTACTCATAAGACATTACTGGCTTGTCATCATTGTTTGTTTTCTCAAATATAGACGAATACGTATCCTGTTTCTTAGGATCGGAGTTCTTTTCTTTGATATCAAATTTATTGATAAATGGCTCAAACATAGATGGGTGTCCATTTGGTAAAATGTTGGCTAATTTGATATCAAGTTTAATTGGAATGTGTTGCTAGTTGATACAAGCTTCTCCTATGATCACCCATCCTAGTTATAGCTGCTGAGTATATGGACCCCTTTGCGAACAAAGCACTGGTCAATCACAAGGTGTGCCTCTATAGGATCTCTTCTAATTAACAGTAGAATTTGACAGTTATCATTGAAAGGTGGGATGTTGTCTCTGATATCCATCAAGTGAGAATAATACATTGTGACTTCCGATGTAGGAATTTCATCCCGATTGTTGGGAAATTGATCACATTCTATTAAGGTGGGCAGATGTAATCTCGTGTCACACTGTATTGATTCTATGACGAAGCTTCTCCCTCTTTTACCTGAAGTAGTTACTCTGCCAGAGCATCTTGATAGTGTGTAGTTTTCTGGCTTGTCCCATATGTTGAATGGACAGGAGAAGTCGGGTGAAGCAGGAGACTGATTACTTTGGTCATTAATAATGGCATATATTCGGACAACCATGTGTGGACTGTCATTGTGGAACACCTTCACTAGGAGTATTTTTGCAAATGATTTACTACCATAATAATCCTTGCAGGTCTCTCTACAAGAAGAGTTGACTAAAGTTGCCTTAGTTTCAGCCATTTCAGCAGGCTCCCCGCCGTGAGCTACTTGGGGAATGTCCTTTGATACTTTTCCTCAAGTAACATGTAGTGCTGTAGCATGTTGTTTGCTTCCACATTCCTTGCAAGATATCTTGGCATTGTAGTTTCATCTTATATGTGTGGTTGATTTGCAGCACTTGTAGCATACGTTATTTTCTTTCATTAGTTTTATTGTGTTCTTCTACAAACTTCATCCTGAACCCACAACATTCATTCAATAGATGTTTATTTTTGTGAAGAATCCATACGTTCTTTTGTTCGCTAAAACTCTCAGGTTTTTGGTCAACTGCTGTCTTACAGATATATATCTTGGGGTTGAACTAAGGTACACTCCGTAGCTAGACCCTTTTGCTGATAATGTATCATTCGACTTTAGGTAGAATCCTGGGTCGTTCTTTATCCGACTAATTTTTATAATAAAGGAAGTAAATTCCTTAAAGGGAGGAAAGGCAATATCATGCTGTGATTTAAACCTGAAAGGTCTCATCACCCACTTCTCCTGAAGTCCATATGGTGATCTACTGACAATAGGTTTGAGCCCGAAGAATCAAAGTAGGCGGGCAAACATCTGAGTTTTGGATTTTCCTTATATTCTATTTCAGACAGAATATCAGAAAGCTCGTATAGGCATTTGTTGTCTTTATTCGTGAGTTTTAGAAAATGAGCAAGTATATTCTTTATGGATGCTTCCACGATTTTTGGGGTGCCGCAACGTTCAAGTCTCTACCACAGTCTTTGTAAGCCCTTGGTAAGGTTGTCTGCATTGGACAATCTTATACTGATGGCATGCTTTGACGACTCAGGTCCTAGCCACGGAACCAAAAGATCCAATCGTTCAGAGTTTGAAACCTGCAGTTCTCCGATGACGCACTTAAAACTTCCTTTCCATATGTGGAAGGATTCTGCCTGATCATTAAAGGTAGTTAGTCGAGAAAATAATAAATCTTTGCGCGAGAGATATTTGGTTATTTCTGATATAGGAATGGTATTCGGGTGTTATTCATATTAAGCACAAAAAATTTACTATCTGGTTTGAGGCAAGGAATTCCGGTGTATTATCCTGTTTTTGACCAGAAGTAGTAGATCTCGGTGCAGGTGCAGTTTTACCCTTTAGAAGAGCTGAGTCTACGGGTAAGACAGCAGGTACCACAGGTAGCCAACTCAGTTCACAGTTGGAATAAAAACAGGAGTGTTGTAGTTAAGCTGTGCTGTTACTGGAGTCTCTGTCTTGTCTTACTTGTTAGTTAGTTCTTGAAACTTGATAGGACCAGGGTGATTTTTAACAAAGTTTTGTACATGTTGCAGTGGGTGTTCAGTCTCCTCAGGAAGATGGCTTACTGTCTGACTGCCGTCACATTCTAAGACAAGTGCTTCAGCCTCCGCAGCAGCAGCTTCTCTTTGAATCTCGAGAAGGTTCAAGGTGGCCTTTGGTTCAGCCTTCTCCCGGTCAGCATGAGCAACTTCCTGTTCAAGTTATAATTTTCTAAGCGTAACTTGTTCCTCTAGCATTGCCTCTTGCTTTAACATCATGGATTTTTTCTCTGCAATGGCAATTTTTACCCTAGCGGCCTCTGCTTAGGCACGCTTTCTCTGAGCTAGACTTGACAAATCAGGTTGCGAAAGCGATTGTGGAGCAATGTAATTGCATGGTTTACTTTTGCTTAACAAACTTCCGTGAGAGATGTACATGCATCTAGGTCCTTGATATTTTTAGCGTCTTCATTCCTTTCAAAAAGGCTCCATACTCATTTACCAGTCTTTGGTGCTTGTTGTAGGACTGTAGGAGTTTTTCCTGAGACTTAATCAGCAACTGAATGTCATTAGGTGGTGTTCTTACCTCCTCTAACTGGGGTTTTACCTCAAGCCAGAGGTCCTCTAGTTGCTGATAGAGCTCGTTACGTCTCTCAATGCAGGCTTCTGGCATATTAGTGTTAGATTACGTGCTTGTCTAGTCTCAGGCTGAGCCTTTGTAATTTCATCCGACGGCTTAGTGTCAAACTCTGCTCTCCTGATCATT
>NW_027172146.1:30000-42500 GCF_036898095.1 Palaemon carinicauda | reverse complement strand
CAAATTTTCATTTCAAGATATGTATACTGCAGCAATGCGTAGAATTTGGAGACCCACATAGGATGACATTATTGACTATGAAAAAGCCTTCGATATTGTCCACCGCCGTATTTTGTGGTAAGTCTTGCATTATTTTGGAATTCCTCTCATATATGTGAAATTTATTAAGTCTGCTCATGGGTATAGCAAGGTTTATGTTAATCGGGTTCTACCAAATAAGTTGGTGGTGAAAAACGGAGTACTACATGGATATTGTAATGCATAGAACAGTTGGGGATATTTTAGAAGAATTGGCGTGGATTCGTAATGGGAAATTAGCTGCTGATGCTCTCCTTATTACCGGAAGACTACCCAGAGAAAGCATAAAATATTACAGGAGATAGGGCTCAAGATAAATAAAATAAAAGCAGAGAAATGAAGAGAACCTATATATAAAATGGAAGATGGAATATGATTAGAAAGAGAAAGGATTAATGATGTACAAGTATATAAGTATTTAGGAACTATGATCTCCAATACAGGTTCTTTAAAATCAGAGTTTACTGGAAGATTGACAAAAGTGAATTAGACAATGGAAATCAAATCAAATCGCCTGAAATTGCATATAAAATTAGTCTTTATATCAGTTTATTGAGAGCTTGTGAAGGACTGGATCCTGAATTAGATCATATATAAGTAAAAAAAAACTCTATAACTTCTAACCTCTATAGTCAGTGGTGCCGCTGCCAATAGGAAATCAGCTGCATTGCATGAATTTTTGGGAGCCAATCAGAACACCGCACACCTCCACTTACTACCAATCACAGACCAGACGAGGATGGCCACCCCCAAATACCAGTCTCCCTTTCATTCAAATTTTCTAATCCTTTTTGCTATCTCACCTGAAGGATCACACAAATAAGGCAACAGTGGGAGAGTGACCAACCCATTGCCCTGTCAATGTTGAAAGCCAAACAGCAAGCTGCTACTTCGTCATAATAGTCACACAGAAAACCAGAACCTACGTTTTTGTTCTTCCAAGTCAACCTAGAGCTGGAATCCCTACCTCGTTGTTCTACTTCAATCCCATCAATCATTTAGAACATCAGCCTTCCTATTTGTTAGACTAGCCCAGGTGGGAACTAGCCCTACCAAATTAATTACTTCTGCTCATCTACCCTGGAAGCCGCCTTCGTCACCCGTGAAGCTGTACACCGTCAGGAGAATTCAAATGCTCACTGCTAAAGTTATGTATCCCATCAATCAGCTTATCTTTTGTTTATTTAAATAAACACACATTATTGCTGCAGGTTCAATTACTATACTTTGGTGGTCTGAATCCCTCTAGTTTATGCTGAGAGCACTTTGCTTTTCGAACAGAGGATTAAAACCTTCACAATCTGGCGACCTTGCAAGGATGCTTCTCTGTGTGACCTCGTAATTTTTTCTGGCGGCTGATGTGGAATTGATTACTTTAGGTGGGGTACTGATTTTGGCTTATCTGATTTGACTTATGATTCATATATCTGGGAGGTTTGCGTGTATCCGGTGGGGATAGGAGAATCCTCCTTGGATCAGGGGGTTGTTAGGTCATCAGTTTAAACGGAAGTAATGAATTAGGCTCATAATTGTAATACTCTCCAAGCGGAAATGTCACTTTCGGACACCTGTAGACAGAGGTAGATTTCTGGTCTACCCACGGTTAAGGTGTAGCCATCCTCGAGCGATAGCCACTTGGTAATAATTTTTGTGTAAAGCGGTGAATATTCTATAACTAAGCACCAAGGCACTTTTTTAGTTTTCAAATTGTTCACAATAATTTAGATATGTTTTATTGTAAGATCCCAACAATTGATGGCCTAAAAAAACGAAGATGGTAGTTTAGGATTAGAGGGGGAGGGATTGAGAAAGTATGTGGTTTAGCAACAAGCTTACTATAGGTATGAACGGGCAAAGGCTAGAGAGCTTTAAGAAAAAGAGACCCAATGAGAACACGAACTCAGGATATTGGGAATCCAGGCTGCCATACCTCTTGTACCACCTAGTCCTAATTGGAGCCGAGACATTAGTGCATCTAGTCCTAAGCTAGTTCCATTTGATAATGCGATGACATCAATTCCTATATCATAAGGTTTGAACGAATTACCGAATAGATTGGTATTCCAAATGACCATCGTGCTACTCAATTAGCTAGTCTCTTGTCAGGCAAGGCTTTGCAAGTTTATGCGTCACTTAGTTGTGAAATTGCAAGTGACTTTTATAAGTTAAAATTAGCTATCCTTTAGGGATTCAATAAGAATCATGAAACCTATCAAAAAGAATTTAGACGAATGAGATTAGCTTCAAATAAGACCTTTTCTCAGTTTTCCACTAGACTTGGTAGACTTTTTGATTTATGGCTGGAATCCAGAAACATTAATAAAAGCTTTGACGAATTGCGCAATTACATTTTAGTAGATCAATTCTTGAATGCTGCTTCACCGACATTACCGACCTTTCTTAAAGAACATAATGTCTCTAAAATTGATGACCTTGTTACCTTAGCCGATAATTGGCTGGGTACCCATGAATATTTGAATAAGTGAAAACCTAAGGGTGGTTTCAAGGAGCCGCCTCTGGCTACCATTGAAGAGTTCAAAACCAAGGGGGTATCGAAGACAGGGTGCTATAACTATGGTTAAGATAGCCATTTGAAGAGAAACGCTCATAGGTCTCCTAGGGCATACGGTCGCAATGAATATCTCAATGTAGAAGTCAGATTTTGCCTATAAAATAGGTTTCTGTCAGGCTATACAGTTTGTGGGACCTTGAATGGTACTCTTGTCTCTACTATTTATATATATATATATATATATATATATATATATATATATATATATATATATATATATATATATATATATATATATATATATATATATATATATATATATATATATTTGGGCTCAAGCCATGGAGTCCTGATGGAAGTTCCTTAAAGTAGCTTCCTAAGGGATATGTATACTACATTGATATTCCCAGAGAATTTTACCATTAGGTATACAGAATTCTAACTCCTGGCGTGAATATCCTTAAATTTACTCTCAAGGATATCGCATAATAACAGAGGACGTATTATTGACACACCAAATAGCAATCTGCACCCCTAAAAGCGTTTACGCTTCGATGGAGGTTTGGCAGAATAGAAGGGGAGCCGTATCAAGGTTACCCCTGTTTTAGTACTACTATCGAGTATGACAACAGCGCCATCTCCATGATGGCGGACATTCCTTATTTTGTAGGGATTTTGCTCAGTGGTGTTCCCTGGTGATCTAACTTTTTCGATCTTTTTGCAGGATTATAATTACGCATTTTCCCTCTTCTTCCGCCTCTGGAAAGTTTTGTATTGGGTCTTTACTGTGATTATATTTTAGCTCTGTTTCACAGTTAAATTAGAGTAATTTATTGTGCTTAGGAGCTAGGCCTGTTACCGGAGGCGCTATGGGCGCTGTCGTTCGTTAGGCATGTGTTATTTTGTTAGTAGAACGACTTCCCAGTTTTGAATAGCAATAGTAATTTTTAATTATGCAAGCTATTTAGGCAAATATAATCTCCTTTTCGGTCAGTTAGGTAACCGAGATCTCGTCTCGCCTAGGTAACCTAGCCTAGGCGTTTTATTTTATGTTCAGACCTTCCCCCGGTTGCCCTCCTGTATTGTTTTCAATTCAAGTGGACATAGATATCTCCTAGAATTATATAAGACATTACACGTCCCCAATGAGATTTAAGGGTAATCTCTCTTTCCCTCTGAGCAGATCTTCATGTTACAACCCTAGTAGGTCAGCCCTGAATTTTATTCAGTCATGATTAGCCTAGGGTTTTTCTTTCTCTTTTCTTAACCGCAGGTTGTTCTATACCAGCAGGTTTTGGGATCCAGTCAGAATTTCAGAGTATTTAGTTTTGTGTCGGCGAGCTGCAGGGCAGGGTGAATGGATTATTGCATACCACCATTCCCCTGCCGGCAAGGCTGCCGACATTGCAGGCTAGCCCTCCTAAGCCGCACTTGAAGTGGTGGTAGGATACCATCTTCTCCTTGCGGTCTAGAAGTCTAGTCCTGTGCTCGTAGCCCCCTAGGCTGAAGAATAGTATTCTTCTATTGCCTAGGATAGCGGCGGCACTAGAACTATGTTTCTCTGTTGTTGAGAGGAGGCGGCAATGACATCATCCCCTTAACTGTATTGGCAATCTCTAGGTTGGAGAACTGAGACTCTCCTGTCACCTAGGATACCACTGATACTGAAACAGAGTTTCTTTACGGCCTGGTAGGACTGACAACTTTGCCAGTTCCCTCCCCCTCTTTCCACTTTGTGATGGCTGAGCCATTGTCTTTCATTGGGCCAGCGTCCTGCAACCTTACTGTTGCCGGTGGGTTGCCAGGGACGGCCTGACTCCCTCTCTATGGCTGTTGTCCGGCTGCTGGTAGCTATATTAGCTGCAGGCAGCCATGGCAACTGCCGGCGGACATGACGGCTGCCGGCGGCAATGCATAATGCTGGTAGCCACATCATCTGTCACCAACTATGGTCTCTGCTGGTGGCTGGCAACTGCCGGCAGTCAAGAGGGCTGCCAATGGCTGGCGTCTGCCAGCATCCATGATGGCTCTGATTGGGAAGTCCTTTCTGTCCCCAAAGGTTCTTCAGTTCTCCCTTGGACTGCTAGCCATAGGTTCTTTTGCTGAAGTACCGCCGGCCATACTGGCACAGATAAGTGCTGACTCAGACAGCAGCACGCCGACTGTACTGGTACTGCCGGAGGCTAGCCTGCCGGCAGTGTATCAGCAGCACCTTGCCGGTAATTGTGCAGTAGTGGGATGAAAGCCTGAATGGTACATTCTCCCTTTCCATTTAAACCTTTTCTCTGGAAAAAGGCAGTAAAATTAGACTTTTACATCTTTAAATACTATATACATGCACAGTAAGGAGTAGCCTTACTTAATGCTATCTCTCTCTCTTTTAGCTATCATGCTGGATATGCCGGCAAGATCTAGCTATGCCGGCAACATGGCGGTTGCACTACAGTATATGCTATACAGGTAGCCAGTATATCTGCAGTATAGAATATACTACAGATAGAAAACTACTATATATATTAAACTAGTAGTTATTTCCAATATTTCTTGGGTATCCATACACAGATACTTGCTGAGCCCAATCCCATATTGAATGAATATAATTTCTCCAATATTCTGATTAGAAATCAGTTCTTGGATTACCCTAAAATATTGAATATTTTCAAGGCCGGGGTGTTACACTCCTAACCCTTAAAGGGTAGAGCCTTTATCCTTGAGTCTCCCTGATCAGGAAACTCTATGATTTAATACTGCAAGGAGGGCCATGGCAAATAGGGATTGTGGGATACACAAATATATGTCTTTATTTTTCCCTAGTCCAGTTGGCTTCATGCTAGCTGGACTGCGCTGTCAAATGCTTGCTACAAAAGCAGCATACTGGCTGAACTACAATATATAATTTTACAATAGCCATCAATTTGATATATATATATATATATATATATATATATATATATATATATATATATATATATATATATATATATATATATATATACATATATATATATATATATATATATATATATATATATATATATATATATATATATATATATATATATATATATATATATATATATATATATATATATATATATATATATATTTATGTGTGTGTGTGTGTGTGTGTTTGTGTGTGCATATATATATATACTGCAAATAGAAAACTACAGTGCTATTATACAGTGGTTATTTCTAACATAGCTTGGGTACCTTTGTGCGAGCTTCTGCTGGCACCGCTCCTATATCGAAGGAATAGTATTTCTTCAATACTCTGATTAAGAATCAATCATCCAGACCCCACAGTGTTAAGAATAAAAAGGGACAGTGAATTCTGACTTCTCTACCCCCAAGGGTAAGAGCCCTTTTAGTTGGAGTTCCTTGATAGAGGAATCTCCCTATAGTTATCACTGAGGGTAGGTAACAGCATTTCCTTGCAGGGGGTACAAATGTATGTCTCCTACTATCCCTTAATAGCTTACTATCCTAAGCTATTCTGTTAAAAATGACTTTTGTATGTTGATTATCAGTGAGATAATCCATTATATACTCATTTTGTTTTTCTGTCTTTACAGGAAGAACACCCGATGTCTTGTGCTGCAGTCTTCTGCAAGGCCAAGAGTAATTATTTTTATGGTCATAATACTTGCAGTTTAATACCCCCTGCAATATTATTTCTGAATCCCTACATTATTTGAACCTACATGTTTGTAATATATGTCAGACATTAATGTCTCAAGGTTTCGAGAATTCAAATCTATAAAGACAAATTACGCAACTGGGTGAGAGGCTTCCAGAAAATCTCTCTGGGACCTTAACTACCTAATGAAAGAATACAAAAGGCAAGTAAGGAAATAGTGGTGCCTCAGGCACCAATCACATCCCCCGACGGCCAGATAACCTTTGGGAAGGAGGGCAGGAAGTGCCCGGGGGTAGAAAGGTAAAATGTTGTTTCAGAATTGCCTCCACCTATGCAGGCTCTAGAGTCTAGAGCCATTGAGGTCAACATCTTCGTCCTCTACCTCTCTACTAGATAGTATGGAACAATTATGTGCCCAAGTGAGTAATCTAATAGAGAACTTTTCGTAAACAAAACCAAAAGCAGGAAGTAAAATGCAAGATAAAGCCTCACAAGTCTGACCTTGTCGCTTTCCAAGCGTCATTCAAACGACCCATGGATCAAGACCTTCCGACATGCTCCAAACCAATCGCTGGAGGTTTGCGGAGCTCATGCTCATTTTAAATGGTAAACTCTACATCTAGGAGAAGATAGGTGCTGTTCCTTAGGACAAAATCCAATTTTGGCCAAGCTTTGATGCTTTCCGTAATTGTTTTGTTCAACTGAGGTATGGACCAAAGTCAAGAAAAGGAACGGAATTGAAGGAGGTCATGATTCTCTACCATGATAAGGCACAGACTATCCTGTCAAGTAGCTTGAAAATTGCGGGTTACTCAGAGACAAAGGTATTCTCACTGGAAAACAGACACCCTTCCTCTCTTGCTCCTGCTTCTATCTCATTCCCCTTTATGGGGAAGGCATTTAAATCTGTTGCCAAGGAAGTGGAGGCGGGTAGGCCATATCCTGCACTCGAGGAGTGCAAGCCTCTGTCACCAGCCTTTCCCAGATAGGAGAAGGATTGGAAGGAAGTCCATTTAACTTTCTCAAAAGGTAGATTAGATGTGGATGTCACCAATCGAAAATATACCGAACGTCTCTCTAAACCATCCGAGTTTCTCTTGTATAATGAACAAGAGACAAAGGAGAGACTTGCAGCCTCCCTTTCTCTACAAAACTACATAGAGTTGTGTTCAACCTATCAAAATACCCCAGACATGCTCAAGGTCCTAGCCAAAATGCATAAGGCTGCCTTAGTGAAGGATCTTTACACCTTTATGAAGGCTAGGAGAGCCTGTAGAGAGTTTATGTTTGCTGCTGCAACAGTGAAACATGAATCAAGGAAGCTAATATCTTCCAACATCTGGGGTAAAGACCTTTTCGCAAATGAGGTAGTTAGGAAAGTGATTAAGAGCGCCTCTTTAAAGAACATAAGTCTTCTCCAAAAGTGGTGGATCCTTTCAAAGAGAAAATCTTCCATGATTGTGGGTCATCAACCTAAAAAGATGACTGGAAAAGCTGGAAATATCCAGGATGTTCAACATCATCCCAGAGTTCCAGTGACCACGGTGCCACAGGAAGCTGGCCAAAAGTTTAAACATACTGATTACTCAAAGCATGAAGATGCTTTTGGTAGGAGGGAGGTTCCTTTCAGGATCATCAGACCTTCGATCCTTGGATCCAAGCCCTAATCAAGATGGGACTATGTTGGGAAACAGAAATGTCTCCACCATCATTTCCTTACCTTGTTCTACATTCCAAAACCCTCCTGGAGGAGTATACCTGAGAGCTCTAAAGCATACAGGTGGTTAATAAACTATAGTCCATCGAGTACCAGGGAAGGCTATTTTGTGTTCAATATAAGGACTCAAGAAATCTCGGAGTTATCCTGAACTTGTTGCCACTCAACAAGTTCATATAAAACAGCAAGTTCAGAATTTTAATCCTTCTGAACATATGGACCTTGTCTCAAAAAGGGATGTTCGTAGTCTTGTCAGACCTGAAATGTGTCATTTGGCAACTTCCAGTCAATCACCCCCTCCCATCCTATCTAGGATTCAAGTTACAGATAGTAACGTACATCATAGGAAAGATACGTGTCGTACTAGGCACAGTCCTAAATATCTTCATAAGATTGGCTGACTTAGTCACATAAAAACCAAGTCTAGAAATGGTTCAGGCAACAATGTACATGGACAAGAGGCTGGGGTGGGCAGTACCTGAAGTGGCTGGTGTATGTGCAACCAAAAGGAAATGACCCGGTAACCCGGGACATTGCGGATGCAAGATAAGCTTCTAGATTTCTCGATTCTCTCATACTCAAAGGTTTCAATGGCTTAAAAACCATTGAAGCCGGAGGTCAGATCAACTCTCCTTTCCCTTGGGAATATAAAAGGAGATCGCAAGGTCAGTTAAGAGACTCAGATAATCAGTCAGATTTACAAGAAGCTAACAGGGAGAAGCTCTGAACTCTTCCCAGTTCACAATAGTGACAGACCTAGTGCTAAAAACACAGTGGAAAGATGCGTCAAGAGCCTGGAGAAAATACGCATCAAACGCTTGAAGAGATCTAAAAAGACCGATATCGCTTCTCTTACAAAAGTCAAAGCCCGAAAGTCCCACGACTATGCTGCTCCTGTCATGAGTGGGGAAGCTCTCTCCACACATATCAGACTCCCTACGACTGATCTGGGACACCAAAGCGATAATGAGATGTCACAATTGACAATTCTATGGAACGTCTCTTAGAGAATAGTTGAAGTTACCCATCCCTTTCTTAAAGGGATGGCACCTGTCAGGAGTTTAACCCTGGATAGGTACGATGGGTCGTTTGCGACCCCGAGCGTCAAAAAAAAAGAGGTTTTTCTCACGTGACTCACCCCCGTGACTGAATTTGTGGGTGATCGACCTGCAGGAGGTGTCTCCCCTACACGCTCTAGTAGTGTCCAGATGTGCATTGCTGTAGCTGTACTCCTTCCCCGATTTCTGAGACGCGTCGGGGTCGAGCGCGACCGAGTTTACCCTTCTAAGGTAGTTTGCATAATTATCAAAGTTATTACGTATTATGAAATTGTCGTAGAATGGTGCAACTTGTATAGGTTATCAGTTGTGGAAAGTCTTGGTGGATTGTTTGGCTACCATGTGCATGATTTTTTTTTTAGTTAAAATGTCGTTCATCACCACGAGGACCATTTTACCGCGAGTGCCCCTTTTTCATTTTTTTTCATTTTTTTGCCAAGTCATTTTTCCGTAAGATATTGCCAAACAGGGTCGTAAAACTTTTGCTTGTTTAGTGTTGGAAAGTGTGTCTAGATGATCTGGCTACCCATGCATGACTTTGTTTTTGTCAGATACGACGTAGTTATTGGTATATTGGGTATTTAACTGCAGTTACCAATTTCTGTTTTTTTTTCAATATTTGTAAAAATTACTACGTAGTAAGGAATTGCCGTATATTATTCATTTTTTTTTCATGTTTATGTGTTAGAAAGTGTGCCTTGATGGTTGGGCTAACACGTGCATGTCTTTTCTTTTATCTGAGATGCCGTATATTAGAATATCGGGCATTTTACCGCGAGTGTCCCTTTTTCATTTTTTTTCATTTTTTTGCCAAGTCATTTTTCCGTAAGATATTGCCAAATAGTATCGTAAAACTTTTGCTTTTTTAGTGTTGGAAAGTGTGTCTAGATGATCTGGCTACCCATGCGTGATTTTGTTTTTGTCAGATACGACGTAGTTATTGGTATATTGGGTATTTAACTGCGGTTGCCAATTTCTGTTTTTTTTCAATATTTGTAAAAATTTACTACGTAGTAAGGAATTGCCGTATATTATTGATTTTTTTTTTCATTTTTATGTGTTAGAAAGTGTGCCTTGATGGTTGGGCTAACACGTGCATGTCTTTTTTTTTTTATCTGAGATGCCGTATATTAGAATGTTGGTCATTTTTCCGCGAGTGCCCCTTTTTATTTGTTTTGCATTTTTTTGCTTAGTCATGTTACCATAAGGAATTGGCAAGTAGTGTCGCAAAACTTATATTTTTATAGTGTTGGAAAGTGTTTCTAGATGATCTGGCTACCCATGCCTATTTTTTTTTTTAGCCAGATATGGCGTATATATAAGTATGTGTTCGATTTTCCTGTGATTGCCATTTTTTCGTTTTTTCCCATTTCTTTCAAAATTACTACGTACTAAGGAACTATCACAGAGTAATATTTCATTTATATGTTTATTTGTCGGAAAATGTGCCTTGATGGTTTGCCTAGCACGTGGCTGAAATTTTTTTTTCTGAAATGCCGTATATTAGAATGGCCATTTTTCCACGAGTGCCCCTTTTTATTTGTTTTGCATTTTTTTGCTTAGTCATGTTACCGTAAGGAATTGGCAAGTAGTGTCGCAAAACTTATATTTTTATAGTGTTGGAAAGTGTTTCTAGATGATCTGGCTACCCATGCCTATCTTCTTTTTTTAGCCAGATATGGCGTATATATAGGTATGTGTTCGATTTTCCTGTGATTGCCATTTTTTCGTTTTTTCTCATTTCTTTCAAAATTACTACTTACTAAGGAACTATCACAGAGTAATTATTCATTTAGATGTTTATTTGTCGGAAAATGTGCCTTGATGGTTTGCCTAGCACGTGGCTGAATTTTTTTTTTTTCTGAAATGCCGTATATTAGAATGTTAGCCATTTTTCCCCGAGTGCCCCTTTTTATTTGTTTTGCATTTTTTTGCTTAGTCATGTTACCGTAAGGAATTGGCAAGTAGTGTCGCAAAACTTATATTTTTATAGTGTTGGAAAGTGTTTCTAGATGATCTGGCTACCCATGCCTATCTTTTTTTTAGCCAAATATGGCGTATATATAGGTATGTGTTCGATTTTCCGGTGATTGCCATTTTTTCGTTTTTTCCCAATTCTTTCAAAATTACTACGTACTAAGGAACTATCACAGAGTAATGATTCCTCTAGATGTTTATTTGTCGGAAAATTTTGTTTACTTTTTTTTTGATTGAATATCATCAAATTTTTTTAGCTAAAATATTATATTGTTTCACATTTTTTTTTTTCGATTTTATTTCCCTTCAAAAAAATTTTTTTGGGTCAGAATTTTAATTTTATAGTCGTAAAATAATCGACAATTATCCAGCAATCTACCATACAATTTTTATGCATATCTAATAATAATTAGATTAGTAAATAACACCTTGAAATTGACATACCCTTCCTACATTTCAAGTGGCAGATTAGGGAGTCTGAGTCAGTGTGGTTGGCGGCCATTTTGTGGACATATCCGAAGCGTAAGCTGCCCTATCTATATATATTCTTGTTCCCTATAGAATTTGTGATATTTGGTATATTTTTACCTGCATAAATATCATATTATATATTAAATATATGTATTTTTTTACGAAATTTCTAAGTACTCAAAAAATTACCTTTAGATATGGCCCCTGATATAAATGTAATTTACAAAATAATGAAGATTTTTTTACATATTTCTATTTTAGGATAAACTATGTTTATTCCCTAAAATAATTAGCCACTTCCTATTTCATTTGGGTACCCAAAAAAATTCATGAAGTTTGGACAAATTTTTTTGGCCAAAAAAAGTTACCCTTTTTTTTCTCATTTCAGATCTTCACCTCCATGGGTCTGACTTCATCCAAAATACATCAAGATGTGTCCTAAACATTCAAGAATCAATTCCTAAAAGGATTTGTGTATATATGTATAAACTTTTTTTTAATGAATTTTTATGTAAGGTCTTTTTTTTCTACCTAATTTTTTAAAATATTTATAATAAATAGTTTTTCTGCAGATGAGTAGTATTTATCTTTACAGTTGTTTTAAGCATTCATTGAAGTTTTTTTTGGCAAAAGAAATAAGGTTACTGCAAAAACTGATTTTTCAAGAATTTTTTTTGGCGTCGGGGTCGTTCGCGTCCGAGTATACCCTTAAAGGGGTGTCCGAGGAGCGTACCTATCCAGGGTTAAATACAATTGATCCACAATGTGACAGTGGATGCTCTATTTCGGCTCAAGCCGATAGAGTTGGAATGGTCCATGGACGCAGACCTATTCCTTCCCAGATGGGAACAAGTCCAGGAACTGCAGATCGACCTCATCATCACGAGCGTCTTCAAGAAACTACGTCTCTAGTATGGAAGGGATGGACTCTGGTATTCCCGTTCATCCCATCCAATAATCACCTACTGAAGGTCCTCAACAAGCTCAGATACTTCCAAGGGGGAGTAGCTCTATTGGCTCCCAAGTAGCCCAAGAGCAATCTTCCCT
>NW_027172146.1:12500-25000 GCF_036898095.1 Palaemon carinicauda | reverse complement strand
TTTGCAGCTTGAAATACACTTTTTACTGCCATCCCCATTTGAGACTACTAGCTATACTCTAGCCCCTGAATAACATTTAGCATTGAAGTTACTTTTTTTGAGGGGGCCGGGGGTGGGGAGATCCTAAAAGATTTTGCAATAGGCAGCCATTTGATTCCTGGTGGTTTTGAGTGAAGGTTGAAGAGCGATGCTTATTGTCTGGCACATTAGGGCAGATTTAGCTAGGTAATCGGCTTCGCCATTGCCAGTAATTCCAGTGTGGCTTGGGATCCAATTCAGGGTTACTTTCCTGGTATTACTTTGTTGAGCTATGGCTACGAACTGAATTGCTATGATAAAGTAAACATTTTCAGTAGGTTCTTTGTTGCTTAGAGCCTTAATGGCTCCTCAGCAATACAAGATCCAGTGTCTTACTTAAGGTAAAGCATTCTAAAACGAATGAATAAACTACCCAAGACATGGTTATATTATGTATCCTTTCACTTCTCCTTGCTTCCCAGCTTAGATATTAGTTTTTTCTCTATAGAAAAACTACTGAATTTAAGGATCAGAATGATTCCATTGCTATTTGCATTAGAATCACAGGTTCGTTATAATCTTAACAATATTAAGTATAACACTAAATAATTATTTTGAAAAACACCTGAAAAAAAATAGCATCTGTTACATTGCTAAAATCCTGTTAAGTAAAGGGAAATGCAATTCATACACCACTTTATTGTCACACTAAAAAAAGAGGCAGACCATTTCTACATAGACTAGTGGGGCGTATTGGCATGGTCATTTTACATTAACTATAGCAATATTGATAATAAACAGGCAACAACTAAAACGATTTAGGGTCTGGGCTTTCCTCCTTAGTCTACTACTTCTATCTAAAATAAAACTGAAACCTTCAAGAAGATCAATATCAAATTCAGCTGTTTTATATGTCAATGATACTTCATTTTAAAGATGTTAAATGTGTCTGGTTTTAGTTCCGGTTTCATTTGCTGCCATGCGATTGCTAGGCAAACACGTAAACATTGTACTAGCCAGAAGGTTGAATAGCATTAATCAGAGTTAATGTAATATTTTGCAGGGTAGATTGTGATCTTATATAAAAAAATACTATAAAAATATAATGCTTTACTTATAATTAATGAATAAGATGAAGGTGCAGAAAATTGGACGTATAGGAGAAATTTGAGATACGGAGCTTTAGGAAGGAAATCCCTTACCGATCACTTTAGGAGTGAATACAAATCTGCCTCTTGAACCTAATACAATGATGATAATCAACAAAAACCGCGTTAAATATTGCCATTTGCGAAAAGAAATTACAAGTAGACCGTTTTGCCTCCAAGAAATGAGTAGCTATTTCTAATTCGTTTTCCATCCAATTCTTATTGCTTTTCTAACACCACAATAGATACCACCAACTGGCAGTTTTGCCTTTGTTTATGTTTTTTTTTTCAGGTAATTTTCATTATAAGCTCAACCTTAGTACCAGGAAAATTTTCATTTATACCTTAAAGTTCTAGAAAATTTTTATTTATACCTTAAAGATTTGTCTAATTATTTTTTGTCCCTTATCACAATCTAATGTTAACATAAAATGTGTTGATTTCATGATCGATGGTCTCAACTCCCCTCTCACCTTATTTGTGGACGTTTTCACTTTATTCGTATGATCGGTAATTTTCATTTCACCTATTTGTTGAAATACCTCAGCTATTTTCATGTTTCTCCTCAGCCTCATTTTTCATATTGTTGCACTTCCACATCAGTCCTTTCCCTTTGTGAAAAACATAGCCACAAACAAAACATCTCCAAAAGGAACTCAATTTTTCTTCAGCGTTAGTGCATTCTTAATTCAATTTATTTCATATGATACTTTCCTTCGTGGGCAAGCTTTCTCCTTGAGGAAATTTAAGGCATGCGCCTTTACAGTTCCACGTCAGCTTAAAATTATTTTTGTTTCTACTCATACTTAATCCAAGAAAAAACAATGGGTATACATTGACTCTTCTTATCACTCCAGATATCATCCCGATTTTCCATCTCCTGAATACCTACATATTATATTATAAAGTTGTTTCTTCAGTATTTCACCTTCCATACATATGCTTGAAAAATCTCGCAGTTCCAACAGCCACTCCTCTTTCTAAATATATCCCCAGAAGAATCTCTTCATTCCCATTCACTCCAGACCCAGCAAACAAACAAACTATGCATTATCTCTTTCCTGGCGTACCTACTATTTTTGAGCGTACGATACCCCACAATCACACTCACTCCTAAACGAAGCCAACAAAAGTTTAACACGAAGCACCAGGAAACATTTCTTTTTAATTCTCACTCATTTTCTACAGAGAGAAAATCACAGGTGCCAGAAATATATTTATAATTTTTATGATAGAGAGAAGAGAGAATAATACCCTTTCGATAAAGGAGGCGTTATTGAAACGCTGTACAGAGAGAGAGAGAGAGAGAGAGAGAGAGAGAGAGAGAGAGAGAGAGAGAGAGAGAGAGAGAGAGAGAGAGAGAGAGCATCGATTTTGAATGTGAACACTTTCACAACAGTGGGGTTTTGATTGCCTTACAGAGGCCTTGACTCTTTATACTGTGATAATATAATGGCATTCATTTAAATACCTCCAGTCTATTGCTGCCCTTCTCTCTTCATTCTCTTGTCCCAGCTTGGATCCACAACAGTTGATTAATCACCAGGAACACGATTCCTTAGGTTTTATAGACAACACATCCATAACTTTCCTTCCTCGTCCTTGGGCAAACATTTCTTCTAGGTCGTGAGTTTAGGGAGATATAACTATTGAAAGGAGAGAGATAGGATTGGGGTGGGGAGTGGTGGTACCCTTGGCTTTTAAGCAGTAATCAAAGGGTTCGAGAAACAAAAGAAGGGGAAAGTTCAGCACCTGAAAGAGGTGATGATCGTTACGGGTGTCAAAATAATTCTCCTATATTTTCTTCTTTTGAAAAGGGAATCGAAAACCGAGGGTTTTGGAACCATAGATCTAGTGCCATTCCTTTTTACGTTATCGTGGTTTTGTTCTCAGATATAGGAACTAATCGTTTGCCG
This sequence comes from Palaemon carinicauda, assembly GCF_036898095.1. Taxonomy (NCBI): domain Eukaryota; kingdom Metazoa; phylum Arthropoda; class Malacostraca; order Decapoda; family Palaemonidae; genus Palaemon; species Palaemon carinicauda. The sequence continues at coordinate 21,918 of NW_027172146.1, read as the reverse complement.
ATGGTCCTTTTCTTTAAGAAAAAATGACTATAAAACATTCATTCACTTATTATTTTTCAAACTATACACGAGACCTTTATGTTTACTTTAAAAAGTTATGGTTATGGATCTGTTCTTGTCTCCATATCCTTCAAAACTCTCAGTAAAGATTCTGTGAAAATCACAAAAATATATCGAAGAAAATTGGATAATACATCTCCGGTGTCAATCGATCCAGATGATCAACTTCAGGTTGAAGTCGACCGAGATTTATTGAATGTTTACAATCTTTATCAATGTCAGCCAAAGGTTTTTTGGTAATTTAATGGCACCACAGAAAGACCATCTCCTTCAAATCTCATTATGTTTTCTGGATATTTACTGTTTTTTTACATATTCTTTTAAAATAGAGCAAATATAGTTGTCCTGCTTCAGATTTACTTGATTCCAATTAATATCTATCATTAAAGAAATCCTTGAGCGACAACTGTGAGAGTGTTCAAATAAAATTGTCTTATTAGTCGCGTGACATGATAACAACAATAATAATAATAATAATGATAATAATAATAATAATAATAATAATAATAATAATAATAATAATAATAATAATAATAAAATTAATAATAGAAATAACAATAATCAAAATGATAATAATAATAATAATAATAATAATAATAATAATAATAATAATAATAATAATAATAATAATAATAATAATAATATCGGAACATGCTTAGAAAACATTATTTCGTCCGAACCACACCATTGAGTGATAGAGGAACGGATAAGAGAAAATTCCTTAATAGGTAGTTTTTATGAGAGAGAGAGAGAGAGAGAGAGAGAGAGAGAGAGAGAGAGAGAGAGAGAGAGAGAGAGAGAGAGAGATAAGGTTTGTATGAAAATAATTCTGCCAATATACTTCAGGAAAATAAACTACTTCTTTTGCATATACATATAAGAACGCTTCTCTACCAAAGGTATATTTCCAGAATAATTTCATATTCAAACTGATTCTCTCTCTCTCTCTCTCTCTCTCTCTCTCTCTCTCTCTCTCTCTCTCTCTCTCTCTCTCTCTCTCTCTCTCTCAAAAGTAAAGTATATTTTTTTTCTATTCTATTTTTCTATCTTTTATTAATCTGAATCCAGTAAATAAAGCCATTTAATAAAGCTAAACATATATTCGTACAGTTTTTCCTTTAAATAACTCGTAAACCAAATTATTCAAACTCAAATCAAATCTTTACTCTTAGGGTTGAGCATCTATAAGTATTAAAGAAAAGAACATTGTATGATATTCTCAGTAAGACTTAGAATTCAGTTGCAAACACATATAAGAAAGTCTTGAAGGAAGCAAGTTCGAGAAACCGGATATAGATTTTTACGGAAATTAAAAAGGCTTTTAGTTTAGAATATTGAATATGAAAGTTAAATGAACCAAACCATTTTTTGTTCTGTTATACCTTCCTTTGTGTACCATCTGTCTAAAACTAGATATCTTTAATAATTGAATAGCTTATTTTAATTATCAATATATATTCAGAAGCCATATGAAACTAAGAAACAATGTGATAACCAAAAAAGAGGATGTAAATGGATTCCTGTTTGAATTAAACATATCCAGATATTCCACATAATTTTTCGAAATAAAATTCTTGATTTTCCTGGGCACATTTTAATCACGAAAGTCAGTGAAGTGAAAACCTTGAAAGTCTTCCAATATACTTCAAACCACTCTGCATATCAATAAAATGGAAAGGCAAATGTTTTGGCCAATGAAAAAAGCGAAATCTTTAGTTGCATGAATGGTCTAGATATTTCTTTTAAATGCGACTATTATAAATAAAAATATGTTAGATTTGTATGCCCTATGATAGTTCATGGTGTTAATCAATATCAGGAGATATATATGTTAGAAAATAGTTTTGCATTCATGACTAATATTTTTTCTGTCAGACTAAAGACAATATATTATTGCATATATGTACTGTAGATATTGTTTTTTTTTATTATCATTTATTTACTAAACTTCATGAAATATTACTTTATCATCTAATAAAGGTTTTAGCAGTCCAAAAAAAAATAAAAAATAAAGATATCGTTAGACATTTTACAAAATCAATGAATGTGCCATTATCTAATAATAATATTATTTCGAAACATGGTAGGATTCTTTTAGGTGAAATTTAGACATTATTGAACCGTATGTGATGAATTGATATACTGATGGATTACGACGATTTACAACATAATTCTTGTTTTCTTTCATTTGTTGCCCATACTCATTTCTTTTTCCCTAAATTATTAGACATTGTCTAAGATTAGTATAATAATATCTATTCACCTTCATCACACCTCTTAGTCTATTATACTTGTCAGGATACATAAAATAAAATAAACATGAGCCTTACAGTTAATGTTTCATCATTTGTTACGTAATGCTGCAGTCCTATAGATTTCTTCTAGACACACCATTAGGTCAAAACTAACGTACAAGAGTATTATTTGTGCTTGTTTGTATGGAATAAAAATGGCATAACATATGGTAGAGATCCTAGACGGCCAAGGAGAGGCTATTCACAAAAAATAAAGGGTCACTGTTAAACTAATTATGACTAGAATTGGAGGAATATAAAGCACATTGGTACGGATTCAAATCATAATTGGTAACTAGGATATTTTGAGATCGTTTGGGTGCTCTACAACTTTAGAGTAGCCGGAAGATATTAAATTATGCTTAACTATTCTGAGCTTAAAACATATGTTCATATTTGATATCAAATGTCTTCAATCGGGCATGCTAAGTTGCTGAAATAGTCAATTTTATCTAGTACAGGACTATATACTAAGCATTTAAAATTGGGAAAAAAAAACTCCTGAATGGCAGCCGCAACCAGAAAACTATAACACAATTATATTGTTTTTTTCCTGGTATTTACAGTTTATATACAATAGAAGTTCTTGAAGACAAATGAACATTGTGCAATACAGGGCGTAATGTGAAAATTATCCTTGCTGTACTTCAGGAAATTATATATGTCGTTTTCTTTATCTATAATTTAAAGTTTTAAGGCATCCTAGCATCTAAGGTTTCTTAGTTTCTGAAAACGACAACTACACAATTTGTAGTAACAAGCATGCTAATGGCTTTTATTATGTTATTAGTCTTTTCTTCAAAGGAGTTTCATATTCATAGAATTTTTTTTTTTTTAAATAATATATTTTGTCTGAAGGTCTCAATTCCTTTCTTTAAACATATACAAGGTAATGTTAAAAAACAAGATCTTTAATAAAATCATTCTCATTTCATCAGGTAAATATATCTTAAACTATAGATCAAATATTTTATGCATTCTGCACCATATTACACTCTTAAACATACAAATTTTCATGGTATCATTTACGTACATACACAGCGATAGATTTTTTTATAACAAAGGAATTTAGCTACTGGTTATTATCCTTAGAATAATGTTGTTTGCAAGTTCCAATTTAAGATATGTTTTATCTTTCAAACACTCAAAATGAATACAGTTATCCACAGCTTTTGTTTCGTGGAAGTCCCTGTGCCAAATTATTGGCCATACCTAATACTATTAGGACGTATGAGGCAGTCGACCCCTTAAGGTTAGTATCTGACTGGGTTAAAAGAATATTCTTTTAACCCCGGTATCTGATTTAAAGACTCTCACTCCCGTCTCAATATAGAAGGCCTGGGTCTCAGAATTATGACGTCACGTCTGGCGTCTTTACCGAGTTCTCTATTTCTAACATACTCTCATTCATTTTTCATTTCCTGTTCCTTTAACAGTATCTATTACCTACCTTCTTCTAACACCAGGTATGGTGCTTTTCTAAATATAATGAATCTGTCTACAAACCTGTTGAAATAGTTATTTCTATTTCTATCCATTTATGTTAGTTCATAAATTCATCAAGTATTGACCTGGACTAGGGCAGAGGATTATTTTTTCACCTTATTATCAGGTCGAAATAATAATAATAATAATAATAATAATAATAATAATAATAATAATAATAATAATAATAATAATAATATATTTTCACCTCATTGTCATGATACTGTAATGATAATTATATAGCAATACATTTTTCACTTGTTATCATACTATAATAATAACAATAGTCACACTCTTGAAAGCCTAAGATTTTATTAAAGTAGTAATCTGCGACATGCATGAAACATGTTACACACATCAAGACAACATTTTAAGGGAAACTACAAACATTTCATAGCATTTCCCAAATGACATATTGAAGTAAGGACAAACTTTCCTGCAAAATTACCTTAGTTGTCAAGTGTTGAAAGTTTTCTCTTTCTAATTTTTTAATGACTTATTGTGTTATTGTAACACTTTGTACAATTATTCAATGATATATTGGCCAGAGGACAGATACACATCCTAAGTAGTGCACTCGCTGATCTACCACATGTAGTAGGTTGGCCATGGCACCAGCCGTCCGTTGAGATACTACCACTAGAGAGTTATGAGTCCTTTGACTGGCCAGACAGTACTACATTGGATCCTTCTCTCTAGTTACAGTTCTTTACCTTTGCCTACACAGACATCGAATAGTCTGGCCTATTTTTTGTAGATTCTCCTCTGTTCTCATATACCTGACAACAATTCTTCTTCAACCAAGGGGTTAACTATTGTACTGTAATTGTTCAGTGGCTAATTTCCTATTGGTAAGGGTAGAAGAGACTCTTTAGCTATGGTAAGCAGCTTTTCTAGGAGAAGGACACTCTATACCATGGTCTTCCACTGTCTTGGGTTGGAGTTCTCTTTCTTGAGGGTACACTTGGGCACAGTTTTCTATCTACTTTCTCTTCTTGTTTTGTTAAAGTTTTTATAGTTTATATAGGAAATGTTTATTTTAATGTTACTATTCTTTGAAATATTTATTTTTTCCTTGTTTCCTTTCCTTACTGAGCTATTTTCCCTGTTGGGGCCCCTGGGCTTATAGCATCCTGCTTTTCCAACTAGTGTTGTAGCTTAGCAAGTAATAATAGTAATAATAATAATAATAATAATAATAATAATAATAATAATAATAATAATAATAATAATAATAATAATAATAATAATAATAATGAGCAAATTTCATTCACATTAAAAGACTTTACCTGAAAATTTAAGAAACAAATACTTCTCGGATAAAGTACTTTTATCAATTATCCATCCTAAATTAATATAAATTGTTTTGTTACAGTTAAAAGGAAAACTGATTCTTATAAAATAAAACAAAATGGCAATGGTAAACGATTAAAAAAGAAGATATTGAAGTAAATTTTATGAAGTTATTTATTCATATTCAAATCCAAAAATTCTTATATTTTAATGTAATAACAAGAATTCACTGGGTTGACTTTTCAGTCGATTTCTTTTGTGCGAGTAAGTAGTCCCTCCAACAACACTAAATAACCAATCGTTGGCTTCCAACAGAAGAAGAAGAGAGAGGGAGTTGCAGACAAATACTTTCCGGCAAGAAGTCCCATGACAAGAAATTAATTTTCATTTAATCGCCCTCTGCAAAGGATTCTATTTTCTTGAAAGAAATGTGTTTGAACATCTCATGCTCTATGAAAATAATTTTGCTCCCGGCTTTGCTTCATGGGTTATCACATCATTTTGCAGGCGTTAGCTATATTTTCCCTTGTCGTTTTTGGGTAGAAGGAAGCGGTAAATGCTGTATGGATATTTTTGACAGGTGATAGTTCTTTTAAACTAATCTTCGTGTATGAAGTGAAAATTCCAAAGCCTCAGTATTTAATAAATCCTGAAAAAAAAAAAAAAAATACGCGAGACAGCCGCCAAGTTTGCAACTCTACACGTGACTGAACTTTGTAAAGTATCAAACTCGCACCTTTTTTTTCTGTAAATGTTCTCTGCGGCTTTAAAAAGGATGGCATTCTAGATATTAAGATCTATAGATCATGCTGATACTGTAAAGTCACCAAACAAAACATTTACATTATATCATTACCTGTAATATTAATTTAGGTTGCAAACATACGAATTCCAAAGAATCGTTTTCAGAATAGTAAAATCAATATAAATTCTCCGGTTCTGATTCCAGAAAAAGTTCTGATATTTTCAATTCTTGATTCTGAATACTCGTCTCATCACCAATATATATATATATATATATATATATATATATATATATATATATATATATATATATATATATATATATATATATATATATTATAATATATATATATATATATATATATATATATATATATATACGTGTATATATATATATATATATATATATATATATATATATATATATATATATATATATATATATATATATATATACGTGTATATATCTATATATATATATATATATATATATATATATATATATATATATATATATATATATATATATATATATATATATATATATATATATATATATATATGTATATATATATATATATATATATATATATATATATATATATATATATATATATATATATATATATATATATATATATATATTACTACTTGAGCATGCTATTCTACGTTCAAAATCTATAGGAAATTCCTTGGTGGATTTCATAACTGGAAGATAGCTTCTCTTCGGAAAAACTGTCCTGCAGATAATTTTTCAGAATAACATGATATTGCATTAAAGTTTTTCTATATATTATTTGGATTCTTTAGGACTACATTAGCTGATTGAATTACACTTTAATATATAGGCTAGTTTTGTGAAAATGTTGAGGCCAAAATATTTGGAAAATTCGAAAGCAATTGACAATAATTGAAGAATTTAAGTTTTAGATTTTGAAAATGTTAAGATGAAATTAACGATTGATTTTTAAATACATGAATTATTTTTCACAAGGCGTCACATAACTTCATGACAGATCTTGCATACCCTCCACTGTTTCTCTGAAGTTTACATTTCCTCATTTTGCAGTCAGATGGACATTAGTTCTCGATGAAAGTCATGTCATATTCAAATCAGACTAATTCGTGAAGCTTACACGCTCCATAAGAAATTAGATGTTATTTTGAAAACTATCTGCAGGACAGTTCATCCGGAGAAAATCTATCTTCCAGTTGTGAACGCCACCAAGACATTACCTATTCATTATAAACCGTGAGTAACATGCCTAAGTAATATATATATATATATATATATATATATATATATATATATATATATATATATATATATATATATATATGTGTGTGTGTGTGTGTGTGTGTGTGTGTGTGTTTGTGCGTGTGTGTATAAGCCTGTGATGTGTCTATATTTTGCTAATATAAAAGCACTCTACACACCTTGATTTATTTATAACCAATGCAGTATTACTGAATATCAAGTAAAACATTAGATAATTGTCTTCTATGAACTATTAATTAAACGAAATTAGAAATGTGAAATGTGTTAAAGATTTAACGACAGAATTGGAACTGACGAACAAATTATAGCTATACTAAATCGTAAAAAAAAAGCATAGAATCAACATCGTCAGCATGTTTTTGGTAAATGAACTAAGTAGGCCTATCGGTGTTGATAGTCTTTGTGTAAACTTTTCAATTGGTCATATAAAAATCACCCAAAATTGCATTTTTTTTTTTTTTTTTTTTAATGCTGCAATTTGCTGTCTGATACACAGAAATTGTGAGAGTTCCATTTCAAACGCAGCCGCCCCTTCATACGCCATTGATTTAGGCGTCCTTTATTTAAATTTTCAGAATCTCGTCACCCTGCTAACGTCCTGTTGCTTTTATGGCAGATAATGTTATTGTTATATAATTTTGAGAAAACATTCCTCATCCAAACTTTAAAATACTAGTAACCGATCATACAAAATATATTGAGTGAATTATGATAAGAAATTTGTTGCCTATGCTTTTTGCCTTTGTATTATTTAGAACACTGTCGCGTTCTCCTACGGCCAAACGAGATACAAAACAGTGACGGTAAATTCAAAATTTTATCACATCCCAGTTTAAAACTGCATTACAGTGTAATACTGCCTTAAATCCTGTTCCTCTCATGGCAGATCTTTTTATTAATGACTATATAACAAGTGAAGTAGCAATGCGATAAGTTTGGTTTACGGTATTTTCCAAAGATATTCAAACATACCAAGCTGGAATTACCGGCTTTTGTATATAAACTGACTAGTGGTGCAGTTATAAACCACAAAATTTTTATTTTATTACTGTAAATCCAATAAGTAAACTATGTATAACTCTTACCTTGCATAACACCTAGTATGAAATCCAATATTAGAGAATAAAACACAAATCACAAAGGGAGCATTGCTCTGATGAAGACAGATTGCAGACTGTGTTTGAAGCTTGCCGCTTGGACCAACCGATGCAGGCTATTACGTCATAGTCCTCACACGGCCGGCATGCCCAGGCCTTCGTATTGAGACGGCAGTGACTCTCCTCGATTATGATAAAATATATCTTGTCGATTTATCTTATCACCCCACAAAAACATAATATAATCACGTAGGCATACCATATTACGGTCTAACACAAAGCCCTTAAGAAATTTAATCATTGACTCGTGTGATGCTTTTACGAAACATTCACTTTCATCATAACATTTCCAAATAAAAATTGTGTTTTCTTCTGCGTTTTCCCTATATGAAATATTCTCGTTTGCTACCTCATCATTAATAAAGAAAAAAAAAAAAAAGGTTAATAATAGGTTTTTTTTATTGCTGGTATTTTATTACAGGCTTTTCTAAAGAATTAATTCCCTATAAATAATAAGGTGGATGAATAAAATGGTAATTCAGTTTCATGATTAAAACCGTAGTAATCATCCCTGTTATCACTATTATTTTCTGGAATCTTTCATATTATATATATATATATATATATATATATATATATATATATATATATATATATATATATATATATATATATATATATATATATATATATATATATATATATGTATATATATATATATATATATATATATATATATATATATATATATATATATATATATATATATATATATATATATATATTGGTTTGAAAAAACTCAGACTTGCCACCCTCCACCAAGCAAAAATAGAAATATCCTGATTTCTTGACTTTCCTTATAGCTATGGACGCACACAAGACTGTGCAAAATGAGTTCAAACGGGGAATAAAAAAAATCAAAAAATAAAACAACAGCGGGAATTCAAACGAAAAAAAAAATAACACGTGGAATTCGCACCAATGCAGCTGTAAACCTTACCTCACCGACGAGATGTATTTGTTATAGCTTCCAGGTATATAATATCAATGGTTTCAAATCCCAAATAAGATTGTTGACTTCTGTATATAGTATATTTCCCATAATATGTAATGCTTAATAAAAGTAAGCGTATATAAAAGTAGAGGGAATCTAGTGGTTAAAAGTC
>NW_027172146.1:0-5000 GCF_036898095.1 Palaemon carinicauda | reverse complement strand
AATCAGGAAAAGTCGTTACTCAAATCAAATAAAAGATAAATTTCGTGATAATTGGTTCGCTTTCTTCCAATATTTCTTTCCTATTTTACTGAGAGTCAACAGTAAAATTTTGGTTCCCTAAAATCTAAATATATTAGCTTAAAAACTCAGATAACTTTTTTAAAATAAAATTTCAACCATATTGTTTAAACACACGTTACAAAGAGGGAAGCCCAGATTAATCTAATTTAAAGTTTTAGCTGAACAGTAGCACTCGCTGTGAATATGTGATATGGTTTAAGCGCCTCTCCTCTCGTTCTTTCAATCCTTGCTGTTGCACCTAAGGTCAGAGAGCAAATCTCTTATCTCATATAATTCCTTATTTCTCTTTCCTAATGTCTAATTCTACTATTATGTGACTATTATATTTCTTTCCCTGATGTAAGAAATTCTTAATCATCTTCTAGTTTTAGTTTCGTATGTTTGTTCTGTTATTTCTCAGATGACAACTGAAGCCAGAATTAAAACAATGCATAAAAGAAATTAGGATTCTTTAAAGCCAAGCAATATATCCTTCCTCTTTTGATTCTAGCATAGAAAATCGCAATTTCTGTTTGAATACCTCTAAAATAAAATAAGAATTCAGTCCGTTAGCATATAAAGCTGTTGATTTTCATTGTTTGATAGAGTAAATAAAAGCTTTATACAACAAAGGATAGATGGATAGAGATAGCATCCATGAAAAAAAAAACAATATGCTTTGTCATAAAAAGAAATAAATAATGATAATGAGGGTGTGCGTGAATGAGTAAAAGAGAAACCATGCCCACATATATACGTTCAGTAAGAGAGAGAGAGAGAGAGAGAGAGAGAGAGAGAGAGAGAGATGAGAGAGAGAGAGAGAGAGAGAGAGAGAGAGAGAGTTTTTTTAATACATATTCATGAGCTAGCCAATCACAGACAGAATCTTTATCTATTCTATAGTTTTATCATTTCAAGATAAAAAACGAGGGAAATGATTATTAACAAAATATTCATTTGATTATTAATTTATCGAAGAATTTTTCAGTAATAATAGAGATTAAGATATGTTGACGCTAAAGGGTGAAAGAGCGAAGTATGGAGAAATATTAAAAAAAATATAGCATTTATATAAATATATATATATATATATATATATATATATATATATATATATATATACTATATATATATATATATATATATATATTTACATCGATATATAAATATATATATATATATATATATATATATATATATATATATATATATATATATATATATATATATGTATATATATACATATATGTATATATATATATATATATATATATATATATATATTATATATATATATATATATATATATATAATTATATATGGATATATACACATATACACATACACACACATAATATATATATATATATATATATATATATATATATATATATATATATATATCTATAATATATATAATTATTATATATATATATATACACACACACACACACACACACACACACACACACACATATATATATATATTATATATATATATATATATATATATATATATATATATATATATATATATTATGGTAGGATAATAGCGTACTGGACATTTGCGTCCCGGTCAGTGTGTCCTGGACAATTGCGTCCCCCGGAATTTTTCGTCCCAGCAATTTGCGTACCTGTACTTCTTTTGAGTGACTAGGTTATATTTGTTTAGAGATACGGAAGTAACTCTGTCTATATGTTAATCTGTAAGCATGTATTTATGTATATAAGTATGAATGTATGTATGTATGTATGTATGCATGTTATCGCTTGATTACAGAACTACTAAATAGTGTAAATAAGATTAATGTCATAAAACCACTGAGGTACAGAACTTGGAACTACTATACTCATCTATGATCTTTCTTATGTATTTACACAGACCTTTAGAAAACAATTCCTTATTTTTCCAGAAGCAGATGAGACTTTCTATTCACGGCAGTTCAACCTCAGTTGTTAGAGTGGGCATACCTTCTAGCTATGGACTTAAAAGTAGCCAACGCAAGTCATTATCAAGAAAATATAATCTAAACTTTTTAGACATTAAAAATTTATAGTGTATACATAGATATAAAATAATTCCATTTTATAAAGTTTTTAAAGATAATAAAACGTGCAAATGAAATATTGATGTGTATATATATGTTCTTTCGTGTCCATTATGGCTAAAGGTATAATCATTGTCAAAGTATGAATCAAGAATCTAAATTATTTGATGCCATTGAAACATATGTATATTCCGGGTGGATATATGTATAAAACAAAATTACTGCGTAAAAGTATAGAGCAAAGATAATTAAAAAAAATCTTTATAGAATCAGTAAAACACACATAAAGGTACGCAAATATCCGGGACGCGTATGTCCGGGGACGCAATTGTCCGGGAACCAACTGTGCGGGAAGCAAACGTCTAGTACACAAATATCCTAGAACCATATATATATATATATAATATATATATATATATATATATATATATATATATATATATATATATATATATATATATATATATATGTATGTATATATATATATATATATATATAATATATATATATATATATATATATATATAAATATATATATATATATATATATTGATAGATATGTATAATATATATTATTATATGAAATCATATATATATGTATATATATATATATATATATTATATATATATATATATATATATATATATATATCTCATATATATATATATATATATATATATATATATATTATATATATATATATATATATATATATATATATATATATATATATGTACATTTATATTTGTACATTTATATAAATGCTATATATTTTTCAATATTTTTCCATACTTCGCTCTTTCACTCGTTAACATCAACATATCTTAATCTCTAGTATTATTGAACATTTCTTCGATAAATTATTATTCCAGATGAATGTTTTGTTAATAATTATTTCCATCGTTTTTTTATCTTAAAATGATAAAACTATGGAATGAACAAAGATATATATATATATATATATATATATATTATATATATATATATATATATATATATATATATATATATATATATATATATATATATATATATATATATATATATAAAAGGAGTGCCGATATCGACCAGATGAATGTGGATTTGTCGAGATTTTGTGGCAAGCAGGCTAACTGCTGAAATGAAAGAAGCTGTGCAGATGTACTGTATGGTACCATTTTCGAGATATTATACGTAATGGTACTGACCTCTTAGTCACGGATATTCAAAAGGACATCAAAGTATGGTAGCTGCTTCATTGTCACTCTTCTCCATTACGAAGAGTGGAACCAGGTTTGTCTTCGAATATGCTATTGAGATGTGAGAGTGTATCTTCTTCAATGAGGTCATCAAAGTAGTCGTCGGCATATATCAAAGAAGGTTTTGGTTTCCCTGAAGATTTTCTCGATGTAACATATGAAAAGTTATATGGGCTTCAGGTAACATCTCGTCTCCTTAAAAATTGTTTCCTTATCTTGTTTGAACCTCATCATATATCAACTCAAGGATTTATTTGTCTCATGGCCTATTTTTTTTTTTTTATCAGATATAATAATAATTTTCTGTATTCAAGTCTTGTACACGTTTATTAGCTTAAGATTCAATGTAAATAAATACTTACTTTTTTTTTTCGAACTTAACATTAGTATATTCCGCAAAATACAAATGTCAGAGATAACACCCGCCGCTAAGTGTAATAAATCTTTGCCCGCGAGCGAAACAGTATGTTTGGTAACATTTTACATCCCAAATTAACTGGCAAATTTATGAACGAATAGAAAGATAGCCAAAATATTTTCAATATAAATTTCCATGGTGAGGAATTGAAGGAATACATCAAAGGGAATATTTCATTAGGACTCTGAGGACTCTGATGTTAAAAGTTTTCTATTTGTTTTTCAATTATTGAAAAAAGATACTCTCTCTCTCTCTCTCTCTCTCTCTCTCTCTCTCTCTCTCTCTCTCCTCTCTCTCTCTCTCTCTCTCTCTCTCTCTCTCTGGTACACTTCAGCTGCGCACGTTAATACCTTAGCCTTTATCTTGCAGGGATTTTCGTTCTTCCTACTGACTTATCTTCGCAATATGTCTTTCACCCATATATTCCTCAATTTTTGGTCTTATATTACCTTAATTTTCCTTTTCTATATATTGACAAATAATAGTAATAATAATAATAATAATAATAATAATAATAATAATAATAATAATAATAATAATAATAATAATAATAATAATAATTACCATATTCCGTTTTTCCTCCTGGTAATAATTACGGCGGTAATGACAGCAGAACCCCTAACGATAAATGGTTATATTGTGGATTACGGAAAATCCAATTTTTTTAATTACCCATACTAAGAACAAAAAGAGCCAGTTTATGAATAATTCCATGCATTCAAATTAGATTTATGTATCCCATCATCCTAATGATATAACCATGAACGCCAAAATCCTTAATATAGCCAATCCAACTGATTGAGATCTGCAGGTAACCTGTATTGGAATGAACAGTAGGTATGCAGTGAGAAAAGTAAATACCAATTGTTTTGTTAAAATGACAGGATTATTAGTTCTTGTTTGGTTCATTTGTATGAATAATAAATTGAAATTCTAAATTTATTTGCATCTGATTAATCAATTAGTAACCGAGAAAATTATAAATCATATATGTATTCATAATTAAGTAATTTCTCTGGGTAGGACCAGAAAATAACCCACAACGGCTAATGTTAATTTACATTTCAATAGCTGACTGGTTTAGGGGATCCCCATATAACCATATACCCCATAACTTTTAACAGCAAAAACACAAGATACCATACAAATTTATGATTTTTAGATGTTATAACTCTCCTTTTATGATAATTCACCGAATCTATCCTATAAGCATATTTTTATTTTTTGTTTGTCTT
>NW_027172145.1:55000-82725 GCF_036898095.1 Palaemon carinicauda | reverse complement strand
TAGAGAGATTAAGGTCGGCTTGGAACTTGATTTACTTGGAAATTCTCTCTCTCTCTCTCTCTCTCTCTCTCTCTCTCTCTCTCTCTATATATATATATATACATACATACAGTATATAAATATATATATATACATACATATATATATACATATGCATACGGTAAATATACATATATATATATATATATATATATATAGAAAACTTTGCCGCAAACATGCATTACTTTCAAACTTTCGAATATTAAACCACAAATAGCTTTTACAACCGAATTAAACCTGCCTCGGGAATATCATTTTTGTGGAAATTTCTGACCGGACCTAAATTCGAACCAATTATGTCTCAGAATTGAAACAAACCTGATAGTCAACGAATGGGGTATCAAGTTTTAATAACCGACTGTCAATTTTGCTTCGACTCCTTGGAAAGTATCATTTATCATAAGAGAGAAAATCGACTAGGATCTATATTCTCGAGAAAATGGGAATAATATATTAAAACCTCTTTTTGAATTAATATTTGAATAATATATATATGCATATCTATATGTGTGTGTCTTAGAAAGGCCCATAAAAGAAAAAAAATAGAAAAATAAATCACTATATTTCAGCCAATACCAATTGGTCCTTTTACATTTTCTGGGCCTTTTTAAGAAACGTGTAAAACTGTTCGAATAAAACTAGAAGAAATGTGGGTGTATATATATATATATATATATATATAGATAGATAGATAGATAGATAGTCATTCTTTTATCAAAACATGAATTCCTACTACAAGCTCAGAAAGCAACTTCACTAATCTGCTTCACAAAGAAACTTCTCAAGATTCTACCTCAACTTGCTCCATTAGTCGATATCTTAAGAGGTTATCTGCATTGTTGTAGAGTGTGTACCCTCTCACTCTCTCACTCTCTCTCTCCCACACACACACACACACACACACACACACACTACCTTCACACGTGACAATAGTCCAATAATAGACATCATTCTCAAGTATTAGTGGAGAGGTCCTTGTCCCGAGATCGGCCAGGAGTCAAGAAGGAATTATTGCCTCTTTAAAGTGGAATGGCATTCTAAGTCCCTTCTGGTTTTAACAACCATTCGCTATCTTTCTTTCACTTACGTACAATCATGAAATTCGTTCATATATATATATATATATATATATATAATGTAAATATCAATCACAATTACATTAACATCCAATTCTACCTTTGGGAAAGTATATCCACTGGAATTCATTTACGATAATAGCTTCTGGCTGGCCAGAAATTCGAACCTATGCCTCTTAGCCGAAACCATGCCTGAGAGGACTCTACCGATATATATATATATATATATATATACATACACGAGTATACAAGCCTCTATGTTGC
The DNA here is from genome assembly GCF_036898095.1 of Palaemon carinicauda. Classification (NCBI taxonomy): domain Eukaryota; kingdom Metazoa; phylum Arthropoda; class Malacostraca; order Decapoda; family Palaemonidae; genus Palaemon; species Palaemon carinicauda. The sequence goes on along the minus strand of NW_027172145.1, from coordinate 81,346 downwards.
TCACTTAATTTTTTCTTACAGTATATGTACAATACGACTATTCTCCCTTCATTCACATTCAACATTAACACTTCACTCCCATAAAGGAGAAATGGCTAAACCATTCCTTCATATATACAAACAATTCAAGTCTATTCGAAATCTTTTACCCTCGCCCTACTACCTTCAATGCTTCAACCATCTTTTGACTCTCTTCTCTTCAAGTACTCTCGAACAATCGTATAACTCAACCACTTCTATTATTCCATTATTAATATTAATGTTCATTGCTCCTTCATTCAGGTTTCAGCTTACACTTCTACGCGTACTGATTCTCTCTCTCTCTCTCTCTCTCTCTCTCTCTCTCTCTCTCTCTCTCAAACTGTAATTGAATATACAGTACCACCACTCAGTGTGGAAATTTCTTTACATACAAAATAGCATAATACTTGGAATAGACTTCCAACGGATGTAGTAAACAGTAACTCGGTAAACGAGTTCAAGAATAAGTTAGACAAGACCATTTGAACACTCTAAATGCTTAAACGAAATCGTTCTACCAAAGAACAAATGGAGTCTCCACAGGTGGACTAAAATGTTTTTGAGACATCCAAACTCTCTCTCTCTCTCTCTCTCTCTCTCTCTCTCTCTCTCTCTCCTATATATGTATATACGTGTGTGAGAATCAAAACCAAGATACTATACAGCTAAATTCATGCATGGAATGAAACTGTAAACAAAGTAAACAGACTTTCAAGATCTATTTTATCAATAATTAATTAATTATAAGTTATCTGGCCACCTGACATACTAGGACTATGAAATAAAGTCTTTCCAAGGAAATTATTATAGGGAAAATAGACAGAAATCAGACTTAATTGGGGTAAAGATGAATACTAGAGTAATTGCTTTGATGACGTCTTTTATCTATTAATTGACGTTTACTGATGATGATAGTAATAGCAATAATAGAATTACATCCACAATTGCTATCCCGTAGTGTAGTACAATAGTTAAAATTACTTATACTGTTGTGACCCTTCAGGAGCCTACTTAGTTATAATTTAAATACAGTATACATATATATAAAATATATATATATTATATATATGTATATATATACAATACATTATATATATATATATATAATATATATACTGTACTTTTTAATCTGACATGGTATTATAACGTAAAAAATATCGTTGTGGATTTTTTTTCTCCAATAGCAATACTAACGGTGTACTTTTTTCAATAATAATAATGATAATGATAATAATAACATAATAAACCAAATCACAAAACTAAACTGTAATAAGATTTTGATATTTTTCAGTGTCAGATAAGCGCTTGTTCTGCTGCTAGTTCTTATGTACATGTATGAATATTCTGATAAATTTTACTTCTAACATTGTACAAATGAAGGCTTGAGAACAACGCAGTCGTGTGCAGTGTCTGTGCATCTGCGTTAATAAAAGGAGAAGGGGATATAGTTTACCGGCGTCACGAATTCTCGAAGGCATCTTAGGATGATAAGACCTTATGACGTAGAGAGAGAGAGAGAGAGAGAGAGAGAGAGAGAGAGAGTGAGAGAGAGGGAGAGAGAGAGAGGGAGAGAGAGAGGAGTTTCTTCCATTGAATTTATTAATGGTACAGATTTCTACATGTGCATGACCTCTATCAGTCATAATTAACGGTGGCACCTAATGACCCCATCAACTGCATTAACTTATGATGATCTATATACAGTATTGCTCTTGTTCCTGGCTGTAATGATAATGAATTCCCTTCATCTGCATTGGCAGGAGAGACGTTCTGGCGAGGCGGGTGATCGTGATACCAACGTTAAGAGTCATGGCACCTTTTGTCAATTATAAAACTACACGACATTCTACTAATCGAAGTATGAGTTATTTCTGCTGCGCTACCTTAGTCTTGCAATGGTTCTTGTAACAGGTAAAAAGACTAACAACGTTATCGGCAACTACGAAGGAAACTTTCCTTCATAACTTTATTCGAAATGTATCTTGTTTTACGAATTTGGACTTGAAAAACTTCAAGGGGACAGTCTGTAAATGCTAAGAAATTCTCGAAGAAAAATTTACATGTAACTGTGTGTATATATATATATATATATATGTGTGTGTGTATATATATATATATTATATATATATTATATATATATATATATATGTCCTGTATATAATATAATGCAAAAATATCTAAAAAAACAAACGCAGAGAGAGAGAGAGAGAGAGAGAGAGAGAGAGAGAGAGGTCTTAGTCAGCAGACTCCATCAACTCAGCAAGAAATACATTGCGGAGAGAGAGAGAGAGAGAGGAGAGAGAGAGATTATCTGCACTGCGTGACCCATACAATTATGGCATAAGGATATTTATATCAATTCATAAGAAGATTTCAAGTCACAATTTTTGCGGTAAACCAATATTATGATTAATTTAAAAATTAAAATAATTTCGATTTCAATCACTGGCATATCAAATGAACAAATTACGACATTAACGAGTAAGAAAAAAAACCAATTGCGAAAAAGGGGAAATGTTAACCTTAAATAATGGAAAACTGAACTGAAATTTCACATTGTAATATATGCATGCATACACTCACTCACACACACACACAGACACACACACATATATATATAATATATATACATATATATATATACATATATATTTATGTGTATATATATATACATATATATATATACATATATATATATACATATTATATATATATATATATATTCTTTCTTAAATCTTTGCCATATAATCAACTACTACACATAAAACCAAAAAAAAAGGGCCTTAAATGAAGAGGATACCGATATACTCCGTGAGAGAATGTGTCCTCTATGATTCTCTTCCGTCTCTTCAGATGTCAATTAGGAAAGGAAAATTGGACCATTTAAGGGTCCTTCTCGAATGTCACTCAATGCTGGTTGGAATTACTACGCTAGGTTATATATATATATATATATATATATACACACACACAATATATGTATATATATATATATATATATATGTATATATATATATATATATAGAGAGAGAGAGAGAGAGAGAGAGAGAGAGAGATACTTATATACTATATATATATAATATATATTCTATATATATATATATAGATAGATAGATAGATAGATAGATAAATGGATAGATAAACAAATAAATAAACATGTGAGTTTACATACACATATATATACATATGTATGTATTTATATATGTGTATATATATATATAAATATATATATATGTATATATATATATATATATATATGTATTATATATATATATGTATTTTTTTATATATATATATATATATAGTAGATCACTTTCAATAATAAATAATAGATATTTACGAGTAAAAGTTTCATGTTAAATTTAATCAGACATAATCCTTCCTAACCAATGTGTAGCTCTCAAAGAAAAAACTAAGACTGAATGTAGAAAAAGCTTTAAAATCAACAGCTGGTTCCTAATCTTGTCTAATCACTTTTGCAGATACAGTCATGAAGATTAGTTCTCTTCCCTGATTCCTAACCACGTCCATTTTCTTTTGCAGATTCCGAGAACCAGCGCAGAAAACTTGACCTCCAGGCTCCGACAGACATTCAAGATATTTAACAATGCAGATCCTGGTTGTCGATGCCTTCGCGGGAACGTCCCCTCGTCAAAGATGAAGTTCCTATTACTGATTAACTGCCAAAAGCTGTGATAATTCAGCCACAGTTACAACGAAGGGCCTTAACGCATTGATGTAGAGTGGCTGTGCAACTGGTGCCTGCCAAAGCACCCACTACTACGCCTTTAATCTTTATCACAGAAAGTGCCATCAACAACCCCTCTTTGAGTAAGACCGCAACCCATCTTCCGTCAATGTTCTTCCCTTATTCAAATAAATTCTTCCGGAATCCCTCCACCCAATAGAAGATTCCCCCTCGACCGGATTCCCACTTAGCATTTTATAACCTCGCGGTATACATTAAAGCGGTCGTTGAACGACTCCCATTCAATAAAGAACCACCTCCCTTCCCACACCGCGCAATCAATGACGCCACCTGTTGACCCTTGCCATTCAAAATGGTCTTTCACTCTTGCCCTCCAGTTCTTGCAAATGCGAACCATTCCTAATCCCATCACGTGACCAGCTATGTTTCGACTCGTCCTAAACGTCCACCACCGCTGCTCCTGAGAGGATTCCTGAAACATGAGGTATCCAGCTATGGGGCCCCTGCAGAGGCATCGAACGTGCCTTCTCCTCTTCTTGGCCCTGGTTGTTGTGGGCATCTTATGCCATCTTCATCAATTTCTTCGATGCTTCACATCCTTTCAACGGTAAGAGATCTTGCAACGAGCGTCCAACTATAAATGGGTTTTTTCTAAAACTTAATCTTTAAATATGAAGAACTTTACCAAGTATGGCTAATGCTGGTAAGTAAATAGAATTTAATAATCTCTCTCTCTCTCTCTCTCTCTCTCTCTCTCTCTCTCTCTGTATAATATATATATATATATTATAATATAATATATATGTTATGTATATATATATATATATATTATATCATCATTATCATCAAGTCCTTTCTCATAACAGGAGCTTGGTCTTTGAATACAAATTGACAATAGTGACCGCCAAGTTTATGCTGTCAATACACAACTGAGGATGAACCTCGTGAAGAAAACTTCTGCAACATGAATGCGCGTCCAGACGGTGGGGAAACTGTCCGTCGAAAACCAATTATTGTTACCAGTTAACAATGAGAAGCAGAAAGGAGCGCTGATGACGTCAATAACGAGACACTGTCCGTGTTCATTTAACTTCGTGGAGTCCGAACTTCGGACACCGTCCGGAGGGAGACGACGTAGTTATACTTGTTTACCGGAAAACTTTATCTGTTGATTAGGATATACTTGTTCTGGTAAACATGGCTGGCTGCAATTCTGTTCTGGAGGAAAGCTGCCATCGGGATAGCAGAGGCTGTTTCTAATCGAACTGTACCGTGCAGAAGGAATGTCAAAACAGGTGTTTATAAAGATAGAAATAAAAGTGAAGCAGCTATTCATTATGGACAACCAATCTCTCATATGCCTGAGCAAATGTTTGGTCATGAGGAGAGTGCGTAATTGTATGATATTCTCTCTCTCTCTCTCTCTCTCTCTCTCTCTCTCTCTCTCCTCTCTCTCAGAACATGAGAAACAAATCATAAGCATCTTATATTTATCCCTGACACAATTCTAAATTTTGTTAACAGCAGAGAATGCGAAGTATGACCAGTATCCAAAATAGTTATTTCTAGGAATGTGTAGGCTAGTCTATACATTTTATGTTAAAAATAAAAACATTCTCATTTCACTTTTGAGTTATGATTCTAAATCAGGCAGATATGATTCTATGTTACCTAGAAACGTGCTTCAGAAGAAATGTTTCCCTTCATACATGCGTCCCGCTTAGTTGCATAAGTTTTTACCTCCGCCAATACAACGTAGGTGTTTGGGTCCCATCCGCAAATAGTTGCGAGTCTGATTAATAACCAATTTGAAGTTCCTTTAAAATGTTAAACGTCTTGTCTGTCCACTTTGTCTTTGCACTATTCCATTGTCCTTGCAGAGGGCAATAGTAATCATACTGCATACTGCAATTTTCTTGGTTCTGTTTTATTTCGTGGTGCACCATTGTTTTAATGCACCCCACTTAAAGCTAACAACAATTACTCGTTTCTCAAGCTCACATGATTGAAATTGACGTAAACACCTATATCTTGCCAACGGACATCATCTTCGAAAATTGTCTGCCTGCCTTTGCCTGGTGAACGAAGCAGAAAGTATGGTAGACAAATTCATCTAGTACAATGTTACCATATCAACTTCCCTGTTATCAACGCTAGTGGCATCATACTCCTTCGCTTTATGATATTGTAACAGAGTTTGTCCGACAGACACTGTTTGACCGTGGATGCTCCTAACCTCCTTTATACACCTAGAGAGAAGACTCATTTAATCTACCCACTTCTTTCTGTCTTCCTCTCAGTACTTCAAAATTATATACTCTTGACGCAAAACCTATCATCTTTCATTTTTACCACGTGACCGAACCTTCTACCACAGAGAGAGAGAGATGAGAGGAGAGAGAGAGAGAGAGGAGAGAGAGAGAGAGAGAGAGAGAGAGAGAGAGAGAAAGAGAGATGGGCTAGGTTGTGAATGTTACCACGATGAATAATTTAACGGGTAAGACTTGAACATCGATAGAATAAAAAGGCCACTTTTTGTGAGACCTCTGAAAGCGAGTTTCAAATTCATCCTTAAATACAACTTTTAATTAAATGAGAGAGTCGGCATCTTATACGCCTTTCCTCCTTCTTCTGAGCTTTAATGAAGTGTTGACAGAAATGCAGTAATCAACCGTTATAAGTATTTAGAATGCTCTAAAATACTGCTGATGATAGCATAAACAATACATAAACAGTGCAATAGTCAAGTCTGTTCATAGCTTGAGGGTACACTCGGGCACACTATTCTATCCTGTTTCTCTTCCTCTTGTTATTTGGAGGTTTTTATCCTGTTGTTAATTTCAAGTTTTTTCTAGTTTATGTATGAACTTTATTTTAATGTTATTATTTTTCTTAAACCTCTTTGTAGTTTTTCCTTATTTCCTTTCCTTACTGTGCTATTCTCCGTAAGAGCCCTTGGGCTAATACCACCCTGCTTTTCCAACTAGGGTTTTCACTTAGCAAGTAGTAATAATAATAATAATAATAATAATAATAATAATAATAATAATAATAATAATATAAAACCAAATCTGAAACTAATAAGAATCCTAATATTCGCCTTTCGCCTTGTGTATAAAACCTAACTTATAAAAAGTTTAATTGATTCTATAAAGATACTTTTATTTTTCTATTCTATATATAGATGAGGTTATCAGAACCGTCACACACCATTTCAGTGACTTAAGTATTTTCCTCCTCGTATTCTATCCCAGTTACGTAGAGGAAGAATAGCATATCAAGGATGCAATTGCTTTGGAAGCATTAAATAGATACAAAACAAAATCATCAAATGGAATATAATGTCCAAATACTTGAGGAGGATATTAAAAAGGTATCCCTTCTCTCTCTCTCTCTCTCTCTCTCTCTCTCTCTCTCTCCTCTCTCTCTCTCTCTCTCTCTCTCACTCTCTCTCTCTCTCTCTCTCTCTCTCTCCACAAGAAAAACAAACATACGTTTATATCACTTAAACACAAGAGAATAAAGGCAGGAATAAACACACTTTATATATATATATATATATATAATATATATATATATATATATATATATATACATATATATATATATTATAATATATATATATATATATATATATATATATAATATATATATATACACCGTATATATATACAAACATATATATAAATATCTATTTATATATGTATATATATATATATATATTTATATATATATACAGTATATATACATATATACATATATATCGTATATATATAATATATATATACCGTATATACTGTATATATATATATACATATATATACATATATATATGATTTTCTTTATTCAAATAAGCCACAAATAACTGTTATTGAATTCGCTCTACCTCGGGATCAAAGACTTCGTCTAAACTGAGGTGGCAGTTGACCCTTTACCATAAGGCCCTTAAGTCTCTGATCCCGAGGCAAAACGAATTCGATATCAAGAAATATTTTGTGGTTTATTGATATATATATATATATATATATATATAATATAGAGAGATATGGATAGATAGATAGATAGATATGTGTATCAACATTCTCTCACTCTCTCTCTCTCTCTCTCTCTCTCTCTCTCTCTCTGTCTTAAAACCACGCGACACACCAGCCAAAAATGTTGGCCATATAAGGGGAGAAGAATATGACATGCACACACACTCACTGATGTGCTTATATATATATATATATATATATATAGATAGATAGATAGATAGATAGATAGATAGATAGATAGGTAAAGGGAAGAACGACGCTCTGTATAAGATAAATACAGTGTCTGAATGTCACTCATGTCCGCTTTTATGGCCAACATTTTTGGCCGATGTGTCGCATGCTTTTAAGCCCCAGGGTGTCCACCCTTCCCTTAATGCAACACACAGCCAAGATTTAACCAAGTATTTTCGTCCGAAAAAAAAAAAAAAAAAAAAGAAGAAGAAGAAGAAGAAGACCGTTGAAGTTACAATGCTTGCACACTTTCATTAGAAATAATACTGAGAAAATTATTCTTTATCTTTCTTTTGAATTTTATCTTAATGAGGCGCATTTGCATTGACTCGCATGGATGCACTTTTTGTTCTGAAAAGCTCCCTACTAGCTGATTGGTTGGACAAAATAATTCTAACCAATCAGCTGGTAGGAAACTTTTCCGAGCTAAAAGGCCACCCCTGCGAGTCAGTGCAAACGCTCCTCATTAAAAAAAAATTAGTAAAAATGTTTGTGTGAGCTACATTTGAAGAATCGGTTTTATCTATAAAAACTGTATTTACATGCAAGTACTACTTAGTTAGCAGCTGTTTATACCATACCTACAATTTCTTTACGTTCATGCATTTATTTTTTAGCTATCTATACGCAGTTAAGTTTCACACATGATCTCAAAGTTCCACCGATTCTACTAATGTAACAAATCTAATGGGTTTAAAGGTTTACAGGCCGCTCATAAATGGCAGAGGTACAGTGACATTTCCCTACCAAGCAGGACAATACCCTACAGACTGACCATATATGCATATGATCAGCGATCAAACCCCTTCTCCACCCAAGCTGGAACCAAGGAGGGCCAGGCAATGGCTGCTGATGACTCAGCAGATAGACCTCTATGCTCCCCCAAACCATCCTTAGCTCACAAGCATGGTGAAGTTGCAGCGACCAAAGAAACTAACAAGTTTGATTGGGAATCGAACCCCAGTCTGGCAATCACCATACAAGGACACTACCACCAGGCCACCACAATATACCAAATCTTATGGACATATGCAATGCGTTGCTTTGAAGCTGTATCCTTGATAAAGAAAGGCCTTTGCAACTACGTTTACCTGAGCAATACTCATTTGTACCTACAACTTCAAAAGTCTTCATCAACTATATTTGAGCACTGAAGCCGAAGTTGACGTCACCGTTCTTTGCTAATAATCACACGATTAATACTCCTTTTCCGTCCGAACGGCTATACTTTGACGGTTGCACGACGACGTTTGAAGTCAAACACAAACTCAAAGTCCTTTATTCAAGAGTTTTGATCGTAGAACTCAAAAGCAATTTGACAATTCATGGACGAATCAGGCGTCTTTTAATACATTATTCATCTATGATACGTTTCAAGTAACGTTTCTATGATACGTTTGAAGTAACGTTTCATAAGGATTAATTTTTATCGACGACACGTGCAATTCGTGCGTTCTATTTTGATGTTAATTCTTTTTATTATTCAAAATAACCCCTCTCTCTCTCTCTCTCTCTCTCTCTCTCTCTCTCTCTCTCTCAATTATATATATATATATATATATACATATATATATATATATATATATGTATATATACACACACATATATATAATATATATATATTCAAATTAACCTCTTTCTTTATATTCAAAATAACCTCTCTCTCTCTCTCTCTCTCTCTCTCTCTCTCTCTCTCTCTCTCTCTCTCTCTCTCTCTCTCTCTCTCTCTCTCTCTCATCCCAAAAGTGACAATACATACATCACGATAAGCAGGAATACCAGGTCTCTCCACATCCGCTCCATTGACCGTCACAAAACAAGAGGCATTAATCAACAACTTACTCCATCAATCAACTCTATTCTCATAACTAATCTTGTCGGTGTTGCTCCAAGTTTCCCATCTATCGCCGTTAATCACTTGTCGAATATCGTCAAATTATTATTATTATTACTTGCTAAGCTACAACCCTAGTTGGAGAAGCGGGATGCTATAAGCCCAGGGGCTCCAACAGGGAAAATAGCCCAGGGAGGAAAGGAAACAAGGAAAAATAAAATATTTTAAGAACTGTAACATTAAAATATTTCCTACATAAATTATAAAGACTTTAACAAAACAAGAGGAAGAGAAATTAAATAGAAGAGCGTACCCAAGTGTACCCTCAAGCAAGAGAACTCTACCTCAAGACAGTGGAAGACCATGGTAGAGGCTATGACACTGCCCAAGACTAGAGAACAATGGTTTGATTTTGGAGTGTCCTTCTCCTAGAAGAGCTGCTTACCATAGCTCGAGTCTCTCTTCTACCCTTACCAAGAGGAAAGTAGCCACTGAACAATTACGGTGCAGTAGTTAACCCCTAGGGTGAAGAAGATAGCCTTTCTCCATGCACCCAATGAAAGACATTAATATAAAAAAACTCACTTCAATACAAGTAGCCAATCATCGTTATTCACAAGATTATTGTCTTTGTTTATTAGATTTGGCGAGAAGTAACGATAAATCCCGAATAGTGCCACAGCCTCTGTAGCATGGTCTTCCACTGTCTTGGGTTAGAGTTCTCTTGCTTGATGGTACACTCGGGCACGCTGTTCTGTCTTATTTCTCTTCCTCTTGCTTTGTTAAAGTTTTTAAAGTTTATATAGGAAATATTTATTTTAATGTTACTCTTCTTAAAATATTTTATTTTTCCCTGTTTCCTTTCCTCACTGGGCTACTTTCCCTGTTGGGGCCCCTGGGCTTATAGCATCCTGCTTTTCCAATTAGGGTTGTAGCTTAGCAAGTAATAATAATAATAATAATAATAATAATAATAATTTTGCACTCGAAGAGAATATATGATTACCTGCGCCTCCACATGTGGCTTCCACCATTCGCTCGTTCAATTAATAGTCTTTAAAACACTTCATGAAGGGTTTCCAATTTACCTTTCACATCGACAACAAATCTCCACGACATAAGGTTTTTAATGCTCGATCAATCAACAGACAAAAGGAGAGAAATAGAAAAAAAACGATCTCAGATTTCACCACTTATCGTCCACAAAGGAGCGGCGGGGAAAAGAAAATAAAAAAAGGGAAAGGGGAAATAAATGAAAAAGGGGGACACAAGATCGGGTTTCTCTCTCCCCATCCCTTCCGACGTGTATCCCCGACGCCAGCAATCAATCGTAAACGTAGATCCTAATGGCGGGTTTCCGTCATTTGTCATGGGGAATGTCACCCCAGTTTACTTCGCTTCAAAGTTATTAGTCTTCTATTTTTTTCAATAAGTGGGTCGTCTTGTTATAGATAATAACGAATAATATATATATATATATATATATATATATATATATATATATATATATATATATATATATATATATATATATTAATGACAAATCGCTGGAACGTGCGATGTCTCAAGATGACAGCAGGCCGGGAGGAAAAAGGAAACGAAGATTGGACAAGCGCTTTCGTGTTATTATTACACCTCTTCACGGTCATAAATATATATATATATATATATATATATATATATATATATATATATATATAGGTGAGTCTTCGGGTCCCTTTTTAGTTAAGGATAACAGAATCAAGAAAGGACGACATTGCTGCCAACGGTTTAAAGGCCACCCATGAGTGGAAAGGCAAGGGATAGTGATATTTCCCTAGAAAGCAGGACAATGCCCTAGAGACTGACCATATATACATAGGATTAGCCCCCAAGGCCCCCTTCCATCCAAGGTAGGACAAGAGAAGACCAGGCGATGGGTGCTGGTAACTCAGCAGGTAGACCTATAGACTCTCCAAAACCCCCTAACCTTAGCTCACAAGTATGGTAAGGTTGCAGACACTATAGTAAATAACAAGTCTGAGAGGGACTCGAACCTCATTTTGGTGATCACCAGTCAGGGACGTTACCAAAAGGAGAGGGATTTCCAGCTGATAACTAACCTCCACAATAATAAGAGGGATACTTACTATGCTGATTCAATCATTGACGGGTCATTTACTATCTCTGCGACAAAAGGGTTTTATACTGAAGGATAATGCGAGTTGAATAAAAATCTGATCAATGATAAGATTCATTAATGAAATAGTTCATTAGCCAGATTAAAAGACTGTCAAAGAACTTATGCTTTCCCATTATTGATTTTAAGAAGGCTTTTGAATCAATGAGTCACCAGTTCTAAGTCATTTGGATGGCAGGACCGATAACTATTTATCACTATGGAGCAACCAGTGTGTAGATCAATTATGTGGCTTTCCAAATAAGGGGAGGCTTGATGCAGGGACGCCCAATGTCACCGCACCTCTTCAACAAGGCGCTGGATCGCGTTATTTACGTACTCTTGAGTTTCCAGATGATGTCGCTTGAAACATATTTAACCTCTGTAGATGATACTGATGTGGTGGCAACTACAAGAGGTAGACTGTTAACTTAGTACAGGTTTTACGAAGATGGAAAACATCCCCTTGAACCAGAAGTATACATGAGTGCACTACTTCAGAAATACTTGTTGGCACCAGGCTCAAAGACCCCTTACCTATAGTGATGAATAAGTGCCTGCAATGAATGCCGCTCGAGTGTAGAAATACCTAGGCTGTAGAGAGACCTCTCCTATTCAGGCCTACCGTCATAGGCAAGATAAAGACCAAGTTGGGGAATGCTCAAAGGTCATCACTTGAACTCTAACAGAAATCCATCATATTCTCCATAAACTTATAAATGAGTACTAACAAAAGGCCTTGCACAGAATGGTAAGGAAGTTAACTTTCAATGCTTTACATGCTCAACTTATATTGTGAGAAATATTTACATCTAGATTTTTCAAATAACCAATATTAAAAAAAAAACATTAAAGCAATTTGATTTTAAAATTTTAAAGGTCGACCAGATGGCATGAACGACAAAACTGGGAGCTAAACTTAAGCTATCTAGAGTATCCACCCACGAAACTTTCAATATTGCTTTACAGAATCACGTATAAGAAAATAAAAAAGTAATAGAATGGAGAAATCGTTTAGAAAACCAATCACAATTTTGGATCGGCCGAAGCCAGAAAACCAGACGTAATGATTTCAGCTGCTCATCAGTGCATACGTATGAAAGGTGATGCTAAAAAAATTCTGAAATATAAGTGATGTGAATAAGCAAGTATAAAATTTACATACCAAAAGTTACAGTAAAGCTACCGTATACGGAGTTTTCCTGCATACAGGCCATGGGTTTTAATACGTATGCATATACTGTATATATATATATATATATATATGTGTGTGTGTGTACATATATAAATTCATACATACATATAGTGTACATATATGTATATATATATGTATATATATATATATATATATATATATATATATATATATATATATATATATATATATATATATATATATATATATATATAAATACACAGTATATACATGTGTGCAAATATTGGAGGACTGAACCTTGCAACCTTCACTGGAGTGAAAAACTACCGATACGCTCTACAAGATTCTATTCACACTGGATAACTCGAAGGTTATGAAATGCTAAGTAAACAAAACCACTCTATCAATAGAAAAAGAAAAGACGCCCATGTTGATGATTGGACACATCGTGCATAATGCATATATCTATCTATCTATCTATCTATCTATCTATATATATATATATATATATATATATATATATATATATATATATATATATATATATATAAAGCAAAATATAAAAAGACAAAGTTGATTAACTTGCTCAAAGCAAACGCAACATTGACTACTGAGTTCGAAGTAATACCTCACCAAGTTTCCAGGTTTGAGAATTTCACAGTATTCAACCATGTAACATCTAGTCAAAACCACTCAACACTGGAGTCACTTGAATGATCAACATCCCACCCGATGTCCGGTGTGTAAATGGCATAAAATTGACGGAAGCTTAATGTATATGAAAAATTGAGTACAACCTTACCTTTATATGAGATAGAAGGCATCCTGAGTCTTACAAGTGGGGAATGCAATCAGTTCAGACGCGTTCTTAGTTTTTGCACTTGATTTCGTAACAGGTGAAGCAGTTTTTTTGTGCATGCCAATCGAATATCGAGGATATTAGCGATATTGTGTTGCATTCGCCATGCAGAATCTATCCATTCACTGAAATAAAAATTTCGTTAATTAGTTATACCGGTATCAACTGAATATTATATTTAAATACTAAAGTTGATTCAATTTTCAGGGATTTTTTAATTAGATATATTTCCATATTTATCTTAAATCCTCTACCAAACCAATTTACATCTTTTTCCTTTAGTTTAGCCACATTATCAAACAGTAAAGCAGAAAAGTCAGATTATAAAATATGTTCTATCTTTATGGTGATAAATTCATTGCGTACAATTGTTCGTCCACCAGTTAATAAAGATTAAATAAGATAAAGCTTACAGTTATGAATAAACTTATCCTACTGACTATAATAAAACATTTTAATAATACTTATCTCACTGACTACAATATAACAAATTAATGTCAACATTTCTCTACTGTGGTGTAATATGATAAACACAAAATTTCCTTGACTGAAGTGTTACTAGAATCTTTGCAATATTCTGGAAACAAAACAGGCTTCATTTTCAGTGCAAATCTAAGTTTTTACTAATGAAAATGACCTATATTTTCTGAATTTAAGACAATGTGAATAAATACTTGTATTATCTTATATTTTAATGACAGGCCTTTTTAGTTAATATCAAATAACTATCAATCATACTAAAAAAAAATTCGGAAATGTAAGTGATGTGAATAAGCAAGTATAAAATTGACTTACTAAAACTTACAGTAAAGCTACCGTATATGGAGTTTTCCTGCATAGAGGCCATGGGTTTTAATACGTATGCATTTACTGTATATATTCATATATATATATATATATATATATATATATATATATATATATATATGTATGTATATATATATGTATATATATATATACATATATATATATATATATATATATATATATATATATATATATATATATATATATATATATATATTAGTATATAAATGTGTGTGCAAATATTGGAGGATTGAACCTTGCAATCTTCACTGGAGTGAAAAACTACCGATACGCTCTACAAGATTCTATTCACAATGGGTAACTCGAATGTTATGAAATGCTAAGTAAACAAAACCACTATATCAATAGAAAATATCACCATGCTGATAAATGAATACAAGCGTGTATAATGCATAAACACAGATATATATATATATATATATATATATATATATATATATATATATATATATATATATATATATATATATATACTCATAAAGCAAAATATAAAAAGACAAAGAGGATTAACTTGCTCAAAGCAAACGCAACATCGACTACTGAGTTCGAAGTAATACCTCGCCAAGTTTCCAGGTTTGAGAATTTCACAGTATTCAGCCATGTAACATCTAGTCAAAACCACCCAACATTGGAATCACTTGAATGATCAACATCCCACCCGATGTCCGGTGTGTAAATGGCATAAAACTGACGGAAGCTTAATGTATATGAAAAATTGAGTACAACCTTACCTTTATATGAGATAGAAGGCATCCTGAGTCTTACACGCGGGCATTGCAATGAGTTCAGACGTGTTCTTAGTTTTTGCACTTGATTTCGTAACTGGTGAAGCAGCTTTTTTGTTATTAATGCCAATCGAATATCGAGAATTTTAGCGATATTGTGGATATAGTGTTGCATTCGTCATTCAGATTCTATCCATTCACTGGAAAAAAAATTTTTGTTAATTAATCAAACCGGTATCGACTGAATATTATATTTAAATACTAAAGTTGATTCAATTTTCAGGATTTTTTTAATTAGATATATTTCCATATTTCTCTTAAATCGTCTACCAAACCAATTTACATCTTTTTCCTTTAATTTAACCATCTTGTCAAACAGTAAAGCAGAAAAGTCAGATTATAAAATATGTTCTATCTTTATGGTGATAAATTCATTGCGTACAATTGTTCATCCACCAGTTAATAAACATTAAATAAGATAAAAGCTTAAAGTTATGAATAAACTTATCCCACTGACTACAATAAAACATTTTAATATTTATTTCACTGACTACAATATAACAAATTAATGTCAACATTTCTCTACTGTGGTGTAATATGATAAACGCAAGATTTCATAGAATGAAGTGTTACTGGAATCTTTGCAATATTCTGGAAACAAAACAGGCTTCATTTTCAGTGCAAATATAAGTTTTTACTAATGAAAATTACCAATATTTTCTGATTTTAAGACAATTTGATTAAATATTATCTTATATTTTAATGACAGGCCTTTTAAGTTCATATCAGCTAACTATCAATCATACCAAAAGGGTAACGTTTTATGCAATATTCCGTATGATATTGCAACTCCTGGTTCATACTCAAGTTGAGGTCTGATGTCAAGTGCAACTCTCTTCATTTATTCACGATAGCGATTGGTATGCTAGCATTATAATTCAAAGCAGTTTTAAAAAATGCATATCAACTACAAATCATAAATGTAACATATACTTGCATCAGAGCTCAACATTACCAAGAAAAGTAACTTAATAAATTATAAAGTTTTTTTATTAATGTATTATTTGACACTGGAATGTTTTCTATGAAACGTTAATCTACCTAACACTATAAGCCAAATGTAAACAATATATAAATTGTAGCAAATATTAATGTACTAAACGTCACCCAAGACAAAATACACCCAATAGAATAAATGAAACCGAATGATAAAATGTACCTAAATGTTGAAGCAAGAGGCATTGAAGCAGTAAAATCCAAGGTCTCGCACTGAGCAAGATTAAACCTAAACAAACAACGAGATGGAGAAAACCAAACAATAGAAAAATGAATCACATAAGCCTTTTATATAAGTGCTCATTACAACCATTCTGTAACGGATAGAGGCTTGCGCGCTAATCATATGTACATATGGTAACTCTCTAGGGCATTGTCAACTGTCCCATTGCCTTTGCCATTCATGGGGGACCTTTAAACCTTTAAGAGAAAATATATACTTAATGGGCGTATTCTTAACAGTTTCTTTAACAAGAATTGCGGGGGAAAAAAATATAATGGAAATGGTGCCTGTGAATTTACCTACCCACTTCTAAAGGCTTGTCAATATCTAACAATTAATAATATTCAAAGGCTATTTACTCACTTTCCAATATCTAAGCTCTTTCTCTGTTTCATGACTTTTAATAGTATCCTTAAGTATAGGTGGAACTATCATTTATTTACTCTACCATTACAATTATAAGCTAAAAGTAAGCTCTTTCTCTGTTGCATGACTTTTAATAGTACCCTTAAGTGTATGTGGAGCTATCATTTATTTACACTACAATTATAATTATAAGCTAAGAGTCTAAATCCCGTTTCTTTCACTGGATTCCGCTTCTTCAAATAAATTTACAAATAACATAAATAAATATAGGTTTTCAGAAAAGTAATGAGGTTACCATAAGCCTCACATATAAAAAAATATAGCATTTTTTTACTACAAAAGCAATATATAGCTGAAAATACAATAGCGTAGAACACAATCGCAAATAAATTTGATAAAAAACCACAACCTTTTTCTGTTTTACGCTAATAAAATTATCCACATATTGTATTCCAATTGATAGCACAAAAATTCAATTAACTTTAACGATCATATATATTTTGAAAACTAATAATACTTCGTTACGACAGTCCCTACCTGAACAATTTCATATATTCCTTCCAACATTCTTTACTTTATTTTCACTTTCTGAAAGAATTATGAATAAAAAAGAATCGATATTGATATGAAAGCCTTGATATCATCAGCTTATATTCGGTTGACTTATGTATGAAACAAGAGTCTGATGTGGCTTAGTACTTATTAAAGAGAAGTAGTAAGTTATAGTAACGAAATAACTCCGCGACATAAATCCCACACGCATATAGCACACCCAATAATTGAATGAGTAAAACAGAATAGATCAAGCTAACGTTAGGACATTCGTATCTTGGATAAAATATGACAAGGAAAAGGATACAAGTTTTTAAAGTTTTCAGTCACTTACTCAATTATACATTCTTAACGTGTTGTTGAAAAATATGAATAAAAGATAAACTGGAAATGTATAATGAAAAATTACTGCGCATCACAAGGAACTGGTTATCCTAATATGTATCTAACCAATGAATCTATGGATTTAGCCAGTAGAAGAGTTGGAAGACCCAGGCCTACATGGCTCAGGACTACGAAGAGTGAAGTAGGAGATGATGAATGAAGAAGTATTGAATTACAAACTCAAGATAGAGACGACTGGCGAAATCTAACAGAGGCCCTTTGCGTCAATAGGCGTAGGCGGGGATGATGATAATGAATTAAAAACAAATCGTGAATAATGGCTAAAATAAGGTTCGAATGTAGGATATAATCATGATATAATTTTGAGAGAGAGAGAGAGAGAGAGAGAGAGAGAGAGAGAGAGAGAGAGAGAGAGAGAGAGAGAGAGAGAGAGAGAGAGAATGGCCTACTGTGTAATTGTCCAAATAATTTGAAGTAATTGGTGTCTCCATTGAAGCACAATCGAGTAACGAATTTGTCTTAACCAGTAACAATCCAAAATTGAACATCAAAATAATAGAGTTGCCATAATAGTTATTCCGATAATTGCCGGTTGGAAAAAAGGTGACAACCCTTAGTTCAGTGTTAAGAAATGTGGTTATTGATCTGCTCTAATGCAGTGTTAAGTTAGCCTTAGCATTCAAAAGAACATTTATGATATTACTGTCTGTGCAATAAATTTTGCGACGTACCAAATCGATACATGTGAATGGTAATATGATTAGGATTTTATTTATTGTATTGGAGTAACATAATTTTACGTAGGTTTCTAAGGTAACCGAGATGTTTCATAATTTATTTTCTTTAATACTATATTTTTAAGAATAAATTCGACAACGAAATTTAGTTAATAATAACTTATTTCAATCAAAGATAACCGAAATATTTCATAACTTTATTTTCCTTAATACTAGATTTTTAAGAATAAATTTGACAACGAAATTTAGTTAAGAATAAGTTATTTCAATCCGAGATAACCAAGATATTTCATAACTTTTATTTTCCTTAATACTAGATTTTAAAAGTAAATTTGACAACGAAATCTAGTTAAGAATAAATTATTTCAATTAAAAATATATAAAATATATTGCTTTTACTCATCTTTAGTTCGTAGATCTTTAAAACAAACGAACAAAAATATGCAAATAGATGATTTATAATTTAAAACGGAAAAAACTTTGGGAATGGAAATACTGAATAATTTTCAATGACACTGAATAATGACACAGGCTTATCCTATCTCATACGACACTTATATGAAACTATTTTGATTAAGCTAAAGATTTGGGTTAGAAAGGATGGTCACTCGACGGTTTCTTTGCATCAAGAGGATCACAAAGGTACACTTTTTCGTTTATTCACAATAGTATTTAGAGTACCTTCTTTACAGTTTCGTTAAATGATTCACCACAATCTTTCAAATTTCTGGATAACTTTCGGCTTTACATGGTATTACGCATTTGTTGATGATTCATGGTTCATGATTGATAATCTGACTGAACACCTGTCTGAAAAGATTTCACAGTCTGTAATGGTCCTAACTTATGTTAGATTTCATCATGAAATTCATCAATTCTAAATATCAATCAATGATGCCATTTCAAATGGGTTAAATAGTTCATTACACACACATACGTACATATATATGCAAGTATATATATATATATATATATATATATATATATATATATATATATATATATATATATATATATATATATATATATATATATATATATATATATATATATATATATTATATATATATAATATACATATATATATACATACATACATACATTTATACATACATACATACATACATATATATATATACATATATATAATGAATAACTTACATCTGTAATGACCTCAAATTTTAAGTCATGCTACTTAATAAAAAAAAAATTCCTTTCAAGATTACAAGATCTTTATAACACCGTAATTGTAAATGACTACAGTAAGTTTGCTGCTTAGTCCCGAGACAAGTTCATGATTAACTCAAAAGGCAGAGTAAGTGTTCTCAGAAGTACGAGGGCTACACATGTTATGAGTCTACATTTCGTCTTTCTATATAATCATTGCTATATGAATGGAACTAGTGTCAAGTGATTAGTGATAAATAAGAACTTTGAGTTGAGAGAGAGAGAGAGAGAGAGAGAGAGAGAGAGAGAGAGAGAGAGAGATTCCACTCAGTCATTTTGATGTTAAAACCCTAAAACTGCCCATCCTTTCCAACCAAAGTCTTTTGCTTAAAAAAATAGTTCCATAAAAGCGTGTTTAATGATATAGTTTCACACAAGCGTGGTATGATTTACCCTATGGCAATATTCATTCAGTAGTCATTGAAAATTATTCGGCATTTCCATTCCCAAAGTTTTCTGGAAAAAAAAGAAAAAAATTACGAAAACGAAGTCTTGTTTCCATTTCTCCTTTCTCTGCAGTTTCCTCGATATCTCCTCAGCTTTTACGAGGGCCCTCACTACTGCTTCTTTCCAGTTAAGACTCTCTCTCTCTCTCTCTCTCTCTCTCTCTCTCTCTCTCTCTCTCTCTCTCTCTGTGTATTCCTTTACTCAAGTCTGAGCAAGATAAAAAGCGTTGAATTGTTTCTCCCGTGGTTCTCAATATTACCAATAAATGAATTTGTTAAAAACGTATGCTTCAATAATGTCGAGTAACAGAGCTCTGTTGATATTTAATGTCTAAAAACGCTTTTCTTTGCAAAACCATTATCAATTCACAACGTAAATCAAATTTATGTAAAAGACAGAGTATGATATAATATATTCAAATAGACACAGACACACATATTAGTAAAGTATCATATACTGTGTATGTATATATATATATATATATATATATATATATATATATATATATATATATATATATAATAATAATAATAATAATAATAATAATAATAAGAGTAGCCACGGCAAGTTCGAGTGGGGAGATGATTTTGGCCTTAGACTGAACAAAGACATGTCAAAATTTGGTGTACATTACAAAAGATATTGAATAGAAAAAAAAACACATCTATTGACGAACATTGTGTTTTATTTATTTTTTTTTTTTTTTAGTATTCTCATTATTATTGTTGTTGTTGTTACTATCACTACTACTGCTGATATAATTACTACTACTACTACTATTGTCAATATCATTACAGTATTAACATTATTCAATCCATGGACTTTATCTATTGACCGAAACTTATGTTCTTTTTCAGTTCCCCGAACATACATGGTGGATCCAGTGCCTACCAGAAGAGACCTAGCAAGGAAAATTTTAAGAGTACAAAGGCAGATAGAGTTTCAAGCAGGTGAGATCTGATGGAATATCGTTGCATTTGATTATAAATCACCTTTCATTTAATATATACTTTTTATTTGTTATATTTTTTAAGTATGATATACAACTTTTATCATTTAGAGGGCAATGCCACAAACTGTATAAGAACACTATTCAAATATTGTTCATAACCAGGTTATATATACAGTAAAAGCATTCATGTATGAGATGTTTTAATAGACAGGCATCCACACTTATATACATATTTACAAGATACCAATACGATGCATTTAACATAAGCATATAACCCCCATCAAATGCACATACACACACACACACACACACACACACTATATATATATATATATATATATATATATATATATATATATATATATATATATATATATACATACACACACGCGCACACAATCGGAATGGGTGAAATTACGGGATAATACACTAATAAAGTCTGCTTAAAATTCTTTACGTAATACCTCCATACAAAACTACACACCAGAAAGTAATTGTAAGATCTTTAATGAACTCTAATGTGGCTTTAAAAAAAAAATATCCCCATAGTATGGACCCCGTTATTAGCAACAATTGATTAAATCTTGGAAGAGTTCGGAAAGTAACTTTTAATGAGAAAGGGCCTTTTAAGGGTTGGATTCTTCAGCCGTGGAAGGGTTTAATAATCGATATCTTCACCATTCCCGTACTTTTTTGGTAACGAACTTCATTATCATGGTAATTATTGTCAATATCACTATCATTTTTACCATTATCATAATCAATATTATCCATTTTTATGGAAAAATAGAAATTATTATTTTTATTATTATTACTAGTGTAACGAGCCGTCAAAAAGGACTTATAAAAAATTAGATAGATATGCACACACTCACACAGATTCACCCCCCCCCTTCTCGGGTAACACCCTCATCAACGTATGACTACTTTCTCTCTCCCTTGACGTGACAGGAAAGAAGCCCAAACACAATACACACACACTATATATATATATATATATATATATATATATATATATAAGAGAGAGAGAGAGAGAGAGAGAGAGAGAGAGAGAGAGAGAGAGAGAGATCATGATAGAATATAATTATATAAATGAATATATGTATGTATAAATCTATGTACATACAGTATATATATATATATATATATATATATATATATATATATATATATATGTATGTATATATATATATATATATATATATATATATATATATATATATATATATATATATATATATATACTGTATGTACATGCAATCATACGTACATACATTTATATAACTATATTCTATCATAATATCTCTCTCTCTCTCTCTCTCTCTCTCTCTCTCTCTCTCTCTCTCTCTCTCTCTCTCTCTCTCTCTCTCTCTCTGTATATATATATATATATATATATATATATGTGTGTGTGTGTGTGTGTATATACATATACATATATATATATATATATATATATATATATATATACACACATACATACTGTATATATATACAGTCACGTGTGAGTTGGTGTGAGAGTCTGATGATGCACCAATCTGTATGTTTGTGCACGAATGAGCAAACACGTCTGTTTACGTGCTAGTGTAAAACTATGCAGTTTCAATAACAGTTTTTTTTCTCTCTCTCTTTTATCAGGATTTGACAACCGAATAGACGCTGCCTGGGCCGAAGAGCTCCTGGCAGTCATAGCCGAGTTGGATCCCAGAGTGACAGCGAGGCTTCTCCCCAAGCCAGAAAACGAGAACACTTCCGTCGGCAACGAAATACCTAATGTCTGTCCGGAAGTTTACAAAGGGCGAGAATATGATGATACACACGAGCACAATTTCCTTGAAGTGAAATGCAACGCCAAGAAATTCAAGGAAGTCTTGACCATTACTGTGATAGCGAAGGGTTGGGAATTAACAAGATTAGATCATGTATTATTAAATCTCAGGAAGTATTATGATACGGATATAGTGGTTGTGGCATTTGGAAACATACCAGAGTCTACGCGCACAGACGGTGTCGTGGTGAAAGATTTTGGCAAAGATGCTACAGAAGCAACAGCTTTAAATAGGGTCGTTAATATTATTACTACTCCGTATATATTAATAGTTAATTCCCTATCACACTTCAATGCCCAATCGCCTTTAGAACGCCTTGTCCGGGTCTTGGATAACCTCGAGGACGTGGTTGTTGCGTCTGGAGCGTTCAGAAACATTAATGGATACTGGCGTCATGGGTGCCTACAAACGACTGCGGAAAATTATTGGTTAAAGTATACTCGAGGTTATGAACATTCTTTTCAAGAGTGTATGTACTGTGATGATGTTCTTGGTCCATTCGTTGTAAAGACTGAGTTTCTTAAGAGAGTTCCAATGACAGAAAATATGGGTGATGGTCCAGTCTTATACCGTGACTGGTTTCTCAATGTTCGCTTAACTGGGAAGTTAGCAGTCTCGTGTCCTGATGTTATGTTCTTCGTGAACTCAGAACCAACAATGAACAGAAAGGATTGGCATACTATTGCCAAAAAATGGTCCTTTGAGAACATACACTCTTTCGATGGAAAGAGCTTTGAGTTCTCATGTGAAGAAATAGAGATATCTTGTGACCATCTGATAAAGACAGTGTCCTCTTTCCTGGTCCCTCCATGTTGTAGAAAAAAGATTCGAAATGAACTAGGTTACATTCAGGAATGTGCCCAAGAACTTGGGATCTATCACGAGCTACAAGCAGGAACTCTTTTGGGTGCAGTGAAAATGGATGGCATTTTACCATGGGACTTCGACACTGATGTAATTACAAACTGTGTAGACCAGGAAGTTTGGTTGTCGAAAGGGTTTGAGTGCATGGAGAAAAAAGGTTGTAGGTCTAAACTTATATCTGGTCATTACTGGACCTCTGCCTGTGAGGTATCCACCATTGATATCTCGTGCCGGTACAACAGAAGCATCACATTGCCTGTGGAGTACCAGAAGGTACCAACACAAGCAGAGCTTGATGGCAGATGGATTACAGTGACGAGCAACCCAGGTAGGAACAGTCGTAATCGCTATGGTCCAGAGTACTTGAAGCACGCGGTCCATTGGAGGCACTATAACCCTAAGAGTTCATCTAAACCGAAAGATCAAATACCAGACCTAACTGGGCTGTGGAATAGCTGTGCAGAACCAGCGTTTCACTCGTGCCTCGATCACTTCCCCGTGGATGGCAATATCCGGTTCAAACCGATAATAGGCGAGACGACGATTGGCGAGACTCCTTGACAAGATAGAGCCAGGGGCCTGTACTTTGTTCAGCTCAGAGATATGATATTTTTGCTATATTACAAAGAATAATAATTTGAAGAGATTTCTAGTTTGTTATCTTAGTCGTTAACAATGACGTATTTTCATCAAAAGTTCTAAACTAAAGGTTTCATAATGTGCTAACATTTGAGAAATACTTTGTAAAGCATGCATTAAGATATGTATATTTATATGTATGTATGATTGTGTACTCTACTTAGATATGTGACAAACTTTGTGATATATATATATATATATATATATATATATATATATATATATATATATATATATATATATATATATATATATGTACGTGTATATAAAGCGGATGTATAAATCATTTACTTAACACGTGTTAAACCTTTCATAATTATATACATATACGATATATATAAATTGTTCAAAAAAACACAAACATACATATATATTTATGAACGCATGTATACCTACTGATATATACATAAATAATAAGACATTTATTGCCTTAATCATAGTTCAGTTTGTGCGAAGCTGTGCCTTAATATTTTGTCCTCCAGCACTTTTTTATAATTGTCTACTAAGCTATAATTATTTGCTGCTAGGACATAAGCCATTCTAAAAGGGAAAGACTTAAATGTTCATATGTGGTAAAATTTCTCGGGCAGTTACTTGTTTGGCTATGTCTTTTAAAGCGTTCACTGCTCGTCTCCATAGTTCTTTTTCCCATTTAGGGTAGTGTTATAGTTGTAGATTTTATTTTTATTTATTGTAATTTCATTCAAAGGTGCATCTCTCTGCGATATCTATCTGCCCAGTGATGTGAACGCTGAATGTGCTTCTAATGAGATGATAATTCTAGTCTCTTTTACTTAAGTTAGCAAAAGCTAAGGTATTAGGATTTCGTTTAAGAGTGCATAAGTTAACATAACAAAAAGGTTGTCCTGAATACATAAGTTGTTTAACATATAACTCTAGGATCAAGATTATATTTAAGATAATACTGTGATGAAGTGTGGGACAAAGGTAGATGGAGAAAGCTGGTCTGAAACATCGACGCCACATAAAAGTGGGAAAAGATGCAGATAAAGAAGAAGACTGCCATGGTGAAAACTGGCTGTCTTGCATACACTAATTATATTCAGTTGCTGAATAAAGTAATATCTACCCGAAGAGATAATGAGGTATGTAAGTTAGGCACCTCTGAAATATGTTAAATCTCTTTTTTATCGAATTTTATCAATGGACATTTTCTGTACTGCATAAGCCCAGACTTAGGCACAAGGTTACCATACTTGAATTGAAAAATACAATGCTTTACGGATATTTTCAGTTAACCTTCTCAGTCTGGTGATAAAAGCAATGAACCACCATTTGATCACAAAACCAATAGAGTAAGGAAATCATCATCAAATAAATTACAAGTCTAAACATTTGCTGAGAGTTATGCCAGTCACAGAAAATAGTCTGAGACAAGAAGGGGTCCAGTGTTGACAATTACAATTTTATCTCTGGGTCTTCTTACACGAAAACTTACTCACATAAGTCTGTTAGTGCCAACGTCACATTCACCGAGGTACTCTGACGCAACGTAAAGCCTTGTAAATTAGCAATCACAGGCAATTTTAAGAC
>NW_027172145.1:30000-50000 GCF_036898095.1 Palaemon carinicauda | reverse complement strand
GTATATATGTTAAACAAGATAGGGCCCAGGACACTACCCTGTGGTACACCCTTCATAAGAATTCTCTCATTGGATCGGTTTCCAGAAACTTCTACAATAGTCTTCCTGTTCACTAAGTAACTTCGCAAAAATTTCAGTGCTTCCTGAGTCACTCCAATAGACTTCAAGTCGTCAAGTAAGTACTCGTGCACAACAGTGTCAAAAGCAGCACTAAGATCTAACATAATTAAAATTCCACACTTTCCCCCATCAAGAAGACCTATCATATCATTCATTATTGAGCACAAAGTAGTTTCTGTAGAATGATTAGCTCTGTAGGCCGATTGATTTTCCGGGAATACCTGTAACTCGTCAATATGCGCCCACAATTGCTCACTTATGACTTTTTCAATAAGCTTTGACATGTAGGATAAATTTGAAATGGGCCTATATGAATTTAGCTCGTTTACATCACCTTTCCCTTTGTAAATTGGTTTGATCAACGCAGTTTTTTCACAGCTAGGAAAACAGGATTGCGATATACTTAGGTTAATTATGTTCAGGTAAATATTATATACGACTTGTTTGTTTGGAGCTTCACTTATTGAACTGTTTGGGAAAGGGTCGTTTCCACAATATGTATTCTTCATCTCTCTCATAACCTTTAACAAGTCGCACATATTTATCTCCCTAAATTTTATTAACTTCTTTCCCTCTTTCACTGGCATAGCTGACTGTCCCTCCAAGTGATTTTGGGGGAAGCCTCTATAGATTTTATCAATTTTTTCACTAAAGAATATAGCAAAACTCTCTGCACAAACATTGTCAGGCAAGACATATTTTTTCTTTAATCCCATCAAATCATCAAGGTTTTTATGAAAGTCCTTCATGTTATTAGTTTTTTTACATTCGCCGTTGTAGAATTTTCTTTTTGTTTTTTCTAACAAGATGTTATAGTCATTTCTGGCCTTATTATATAGATTTCTGGCTTGTGAGGATTTGGCTCTTTTCCATCTACCTTCCATCTTACGTCTGTGTCTTTTTGCCTTTAATAGTTCACTATTATACCATCTAACATTTTCGCGTACCACTATTTGTTTGTTCTTTATGGGACACATGGTATCGTACATTTTTCCAAAATTGTCGTTGTATTTCTTGGTATAGCACCCAACACATTCTATGTCTACCATATGTTCACATTGTGTGTTCACACAAGACATTTGCGCTACACTAGCTTCAATAAAATTCTCAGCATCAAAATTTTCCCGTTCCCTATATGTGATCCATTTTTTCAATACTCTGGTGCAATTTATATTAACATTAAAGGTGATGAGTTTATGTGTTTTTGAGATCTCAAAGTCTGGTTCCACTTCAAGGTTTTTTATTAGGTCTGAGTCTTTTCCACATATGACCAAGTCGAGTGTATGACCACCTACTGACGTTGATACCAAAACACTGTTTATTAAATTAAACATCTCAAATACTTCCTTGAGTTCTTTAGCCTTATTATCATTTTCATCATCTACCCAACAGTTGAAGTCTCCACCAATTAATGTATTTTTAATATCGTCCACCACACCCACAAGAATACTAAATTCTTCAATGAATTTAGTCATATTACTCGCTGGTGGTCTATATAATGATATTATATTCAATACCTTATTGTTTCTTGTCAGTTTTAAACAGATATATTCAAACGTTTCAAATACCATTTCATTCATGATAGAAACCCTAGAGAAAGTTTTCGACACAAAGACACCCACTCCTCCTCCAGTTTTGTCCTTTCTTGGTACGTGATAGAAATCATGAGTACACGGCGTCATCTCCTGAATCTTTGAGTTATCACTAATATTTCCCTGCAACCAAGTTTCCGTTAATAAGCATAAATCTAATTCCATCTCGTTAATAAGATTTCTAATCTCTAAGGTTTTATTCCCCACCGATTGAATATTTATCAGACCACACTTAACCAATGGGCTAGACTCCATGATCGGTTCTATTTTTTATCCTGGTAAGCTCCTCCTTGTATACCTTACAGTTATCATCATATGTCCTATGATTCGTATCATTGTAATTCCTCATTGTGCAGTTATGACACTTTAACGTATTTACATTACAATCCGTGGTTCGATGATCCTGGCTACACTTGGCACATACCTGAGTCTTGCTACAATTTTCAGCAGTATGACCAAATCCTTGGCATTTATAACACTGAAATACATTGTAGGAATCATAGATTTTACAGCATCCTCCAAGCGTGGTATATACTCTATCATCTCTTTTACGGAAGACTTTCCTGATAGTTGGACTACACTTTATAATGACGTGTAATTTACCGCTTTGTCTTGATTTAAACTTCCTGATCAATTTAAAGTCTTCTTCATTTTCACGTATATCATTCAACCATTCATTCTTCTCCATTATACTGGCAATTATATCATCTTCATTTTCATCAATATTGCAGACCTTGATCTTCGGTTTAAGTAGATCCTTTTTATCTACTTCTACCTTAATGTCATTCTTGACCTCTTCTAAGTCATTTTTAGCCTTTTCTAACCCAGTTTTATCCGCAAAATTAACTACCAAGTGGCCTTGTTTAGAGGTTTTGACCTGTTCGACATTCGTGGTTATCTTCTTCATGATAGTTTTCTTGATATCTGAAGCCTTCTTATTTTCCTCCGTAGATTTTATAACCAAAGTGTTTCTTGATTTCAACTTACTTGCATATGTAGTCTTGGTCACATTCTCTTTTTCGTATTCCATAAGTTTCTCTTTCAGCTCGACAATTTCTTGACGCATATCCATGTATTGAGCAGTTATCATATCCATAAAACCAGACATCTGTTGTTGTACATTTACCTTCATCTCCTCTATGATGATGCTTAGTCTCGTTATGTCATCAACACATGCAGACTCAACACATTTTGGACATTTATAAATGATGTTCCTGCTTTTTAAAAGAGTACTTGAACCATCTTTTAAATTAGAGCAAGCTTTTTCATCATGGTACCATCTTCGGCATTGATCGCATTGCATCCCATCATCGACATAGGACTCACAGTGCCCACACATGCCATGATTGCCTCCGTCATCACATTCTTCATAAGCTGCTGCCATTATACTTTCCTCCCTTCCTGTGAGTACCTCGTCAATTTCATTCATAAATAGACCGAGATCATTTACGGGATTACGTCTTCCTTTTCGTTTTCTAAGGAAAGACATATTGAATCATTATTTCAATGAACTTTTCAAGTAGCCCCACCCCAACGCAAAAATGCTGGGTCAGGCCTTTCACTACAGACCTCACATACAAGGAAACCACTGATTTTTAGCACTATATTTCACTAATATCAACACTAGCAAACACCCACAAAGAGATTTTTCATAGTACAAACAACGAGATACACAATGATTCCGTTTAAAGCCAGATTCGATACAGAGCACAGAAACACACGTCCACACCCGTACGTACCACTAAGCCTCCTCTCCACCCAAGCTAGGACCAGAGAGGACCAGACAGTGGCTGATGATGACTCGGCAGATAGACCTATGGACTCCCCAAACCCCCCAGCCTCAGCTCAGAAGGATGGTATGGTTGCAGACACTAATGGTACTAACGAGTCTGGGCGGGACTTGAACCCCCGTCTGGCAAACACCAGACAGAGATGTTAAAAATCAATCCACAACTTAGGAGTTATGTCTTTTTTTACCATTGATGTTGGTGCAAACCACTCGGTTTGGTTTCGAATATTATTCCTAACCGTAGCCTTATTACATTACAAGTTGCAACTCTTGTTGGAAAAGCAAAATACTACAACCCAAAGGGCCTTAAACTCAGAACCACACAATGCAGAGAATAAACAGAAAAGAAACTAAAAGGGAAATAACACAAATTAAGATAAATAACAATGTTAAATCAATGACATATAAACTATACTTATATCGACCTGTTTAAAAAGCATTTGTGCTTATCAGGTTGAAGTTCCATCGATTCAACTTTTCCGAAACTTCATTTACGACCTTAAAAATCACGGCTTTCAAATGGCAGGAATACCTTATATAGTCAAATTAGGACTATGCCTAATTATTTAACATTTAGGCGATATTAATCAAATTAACAGATGGAATACCACATGTAAAACAAAAAACTAAATTAATAGGCAACAAACATAAAATATACAATCAACACAAGTAAACGAGAACCAACAGGATCTCAGCATTTGCCTTAATCTACCGGCAATGGAATGAGATCATGAAATTTCATTCTGTTTCGGTCATACAAACTGACACTGGGGTAATAAAATCACTCTAGGCTAACAATTAAGCCAACATACAACATTTCTACTTAAGGTAGATTAAATTTAGCTGGGTTCAAAGTCATCATATAATATGGTTAGCCTCGCATAGTTAGGTTAACACGAATGGGTCGGCCTAGGCCTACTGTTATGGTTTAGCCTAGAAGACGTACGTTTACTCTTATGTGTTAGTCTATAACGAGTAGGCCTATAGAGAAGAAAACTTTGCTGGAAAAGGACACGTCACTGGAATAGCATCCTTCCAGTGTAAGAAACATCAATTTATGCAATATATTAGTGAATGAAGCAACACAATTTGGTTTACCTTCCTTGGTTGGCGAATGCATGTTGGCTCCAATATAGGCCTACTGTTGACTGGGATAGGAGGTCGGATGTGGAAATAGAGACTTTACCCATAATTCGAAACGTCTTATTTTCCTTGATAGGAGTAAATTAAACGAAAATCCTTCCTATCGTAGGATACGAAACCAGGAACTACGATAGACGGTCAGTCACTGTTCACTTTCAAGAGAATACTAATCGAAGCAGTGTGTGACTTTCCGTCGATTTTATTTTAACTAAATTACCATAGGAATAAAGATCGTCTATAGAAAATCCAATTAAGATGCCCTACTATATAATAACATTAAAAAAATACATTTTCTATTAATAAGAAATTAAAAAAAAAAAAAGCGGAGGAATTTTGGAACTAGTTCTTGGTGCGTATGAACTACAACAGCGCACCTGTAACAAGGCTCCCATCGTGCCCGAGAGGTGGAGCACTTTATTAACGCTTGCTAGGCCCATGGTTCTCTCCTTCCCTACCATGCACTAATGATAATTCCCTAGATAATATCTTACACGTAGCACTTTAGGTATTACTTAAGGATACGTGCAGTCTCATTAGCCCTTACCTGCAACCATTTATGAACCTTGTTTCCTCGTCTCAGTCCAAATTACTTTCAAGTATTACTCCGCGGTGCAATGGCACCTCGGTGATGGGTGGCTTCCCCGGCCTTAGTGCCAAATCTTGTGTTCCAAATGTCGAGATTTATTCTTAACCCATCAATCCATTGGGTTTGCAGAATAACTGGGAGGATGTAGCATTAGGTATCGTTCTACAGAGGGAAATAACTGCCATTAATTGGTCTTTCCAATGGCGATGATAGACTCAGAGGCGTTTTCATGCAACAGCCTGAAAGGAAAGAATTAAATAAAAAAAAATATTAACTTTAAGTGACACCTGCAATAACAAAGTGAAAAAAGTCGGATCTCGTTAGTATTTGCATTGGATGAAGAAAATCATTCGGTTAACAAAGATTAATGATATATATATATATATATATATATATATATATATATATATATATATATATATATATACAGTGGAACCTCTACACACGAACGTATCTACATCCGAATTTTCCAACATCCGAAGTAAAATTCGAGCAAATTTTTGACTCTACACCCGAATTTTATTTCGACACACGAAGTAGCAATTTTCGTCGTACCGGTTGTATCCGAATTTTTCGACACGCGAAGTACAATTCGAACACGTTCCTACTCTACACCCGAATTTTTTTTTCGACACCCGAAGTAAACAATACTCGTATGCGTAGTCGGTGCTCATAGCGCCTGATGTGTTTTTTATTTCCGCCAATAGAAGGCAGCACTTCAACCTCGGAGGGACCCTCAATTAGCGTGGCTCTGGTCAGTCCTCTGTTCTCGTTGGCTTTATGTGGTTGTGCCCTGTGCGTTCTGCTATTAATTGTGTTTTAATCGTGATTTTTTACATTCATCCTTTTACGGTATTTTACGAAAATCATGGGTCCTAAAAGGCTTAGTTTCGCAAGTGGTAGTGGTAGTGGTGAGAAAAGGAATAAGGGAATGCTTTCTTTAGAAGTAAAGCAAGGAATTATTGAAAAGCATGAGCGTGGCGTCCGTATGAGTGAACTTGCAATAAGTTCCGCGCAAATAAAAGAGGTGTTAGGAAAATATCAAGACGTGGTCGACTTCATCGACAAATACCATCCAAAGAAATTGCAGGTTTGTCGTGTAGCTGCGCAGTTTGATGATGTTTCCCTAACTTATTTTCGAAACATTCTGAAAAGCTGTACCAAGCAACTTTCTATCGATAGCTTCTTTAAAAAAACTACGAAGCGAACTCGTGATGAAGAGGAAGGAAGTGGTTCAAAGAAAACAGCAAAGAGTGAAGAGAAAAAAATTCAATCAATTTTAAGTGTAGAGAGTGAAAGTGATTAAAATTAATCATCAAAAAGAAAAAAAGAAAATGTAAAAAAAAATATAAATTATAAAAAAAAAAGCTAAGTTATGTTAAAGTTCACTTAGTGTAAGTTAGAATAAGTTACGGTAGTGTACGTTTATCGTAGTTAACCTCTCTACCTCCTCGCCGCCCGTCCGTGTCCTCTCTGCATAGCAAGACTAACAACACCTGCGCTGGAGTTTCTAAGGTAAAGTGACGCTAAAAACCCGTTTCTTATTTATCATATTTTGCTAATTCTTCTTATTTACATGTCTATTCTTCTTATTTACATGTCTATTATCTAATTTAGTGTTCATTATTCTCATGGGAAAATTATGTGTAGTAGTTTATTAAGAAGTTATCATAGGTTTTTGGGCTCAACCACGGATTAATCCTATTTCAATGTATTCTTATGGGAAAATTCGTTTCGACATCCGATCAATTTCTACATCCGAAGTTGGTTCTGGAACGGATTAAATTCGTATGTAGAGGTTCCACTGTATATATATATATATATTACTAGCAAGATGCTATAATCCCAAGGGCTCCAACAGGGAAAAATAGCCATTGTTCTCTAGTCTTGGGTAGTGCCACAGCCTCTGTACCATCGCCTTCATCTGTCTTGGGTTAGAGTTCTCTTGCTTGAGGGTACACTCGGCCACACTGTTCTATCTTGTTTTGTTAAAGTTTTTATAGTTTATTAAGGAAATATTTATTTCAGCGTTTTTACTGTTCTTAAAATATTTTATTTTTCCTTGTTTCTATTCCTCACTGGGCTATTTTCACTGTTGGGGCCCCTGGGCTTATAGCATCCTGCTTTTCTAACATGGGTTGTAGCTTAGCATATAATAATAATAATAATAATAATAATAGGCC
The DNA here is from genome assembly GCF_036898095.1 of Palaemon carinicauda. Taxonomy (NCBI): domain Eukaryota; kingdom Metazoa; phylum Arthropoda; class Malacostraca; order Decapoda; family Palaemonidae; genus Palaemon; species Palaemon carinicauda. Next base: position 42,587 of record NW_027172145.1, on the reverse strand, counting down.
TAACAAATCAGGCAGGCGACCAAATTGAGAAAACGTTAACTACCATAAACATGACAAAGCCTATCGATTTCTCTCTGCCTTATAAACTATTGTGAGGATAGCAAGCTGAATGGAGAGAGAGAGACTGGCGGTTTACTAAATTTATTTAAATTAACTTCGTTTAACTTTCATGATATAAAAAACTTGACTGATAAAATTACCTTTATTTAACTTATGAAATAAAAAGCTTGACTGATAAAATTAACTTCATTCAACTTTTATGAAATAAAACGTTTGACATAAAATTAACTTCCTTCAACTTTTATGAAATAGAAAGTTTGACATAAAATTAACTTCATTCAACTTTTATGAAATGAAAAGTTTGACTGATAAAATTAACTTCATTCAACTTTTATGAAATAAAAAGTCTGACTGATAAAATTAACTTCATTTAACTTCCATGATAAAAAAAGCTTGACTGATAAAATTAACTTTTATTTAACTGTTATGAAATAAAAAGCTTGACTGATAAAATTAACTTCATTTAACCTATATGAAATAAAAAGTTTGACTGATAAAATTAACTGCATTCAACTTTAGTGAAATGAAAAGCTTGACTCATAAAATTAACTTCATTTAACCTTTATGAAATAAAACGTTTGACTGATAAAATTAACTTCATTTAACTGTTATGAAATAAAACGTTTGACTAATAAAATTAACTTCCTTCAACTTATATGAAATAGAAAGTTTGACATAAAATTAACTTCATTTAACTTTCATGAAATAAAAAGTTTGACTGATAAAATCAACTTCATTCAACTTTTATGAAATGAAAAGCTTGACTGATAAAATTAACTTCATTTAACTTTTATGAAATAAAAAGCTTGAGTGATAAAATCAATTGCATACCCAGTTCACGTGGTGATTCGAATAGTCTGGGAAGATGTGATTAACTACATCAATATGTTTCCCTTCTTCCCCCCCCCCCCCCGTCTCAATCCCCTTCCTCATTCTTGTCCAAATACCCTTCTTCCTGTATGTCTTAATGCCTTCCCCTTTTCCAGTCCCTTTCCCCTTACGTTCACCTATCATCAAACCCCCTTTTCCACCTAGTAGGCCTACCATTCCCCTTATTACACCTTGTCCTATTCCCCATGGCCACATACTCCTCCCTCCATCCGGTACATTTAACAAATCAAAAATGTTGACGTAGAAGGTTAGTGAACTAGAGACTGTTCGTAACAATGCCGGTAAATAAGTCTAGGTTTCCAAACAATAGACAAAAAGAGCATTATTTTGTCAAACGGCAAAAGGATTTTAATAAGGTATCAGTATTAGTCTAAAGGCTGGATTAGTGGAAGAGCAATAGACTAGGTCTATCCTCGTATATATCTGGCACTAAATTTAATGTTCGGTACCGCTGTACCACACGCCCCGTAATAAATCTTTAACAAGTTTGGTTAAAATATTAGATGATGATTAAATATTACACATAAACTGAATACAAAAATATTTTTACATCTTGGAGGAAGTTTTTGTCATATGCAAAGAAAAGTTGGAAGTTTATATAAAACTATAAATGCGTTAGTATGTATAACTTGTGGTCTTTTCAGCTGAGAGAGTGAATGGGCGGGGGTTTGAACGTGACCACCGGTTGAGATTATGCACTGTTCGGAAATGAGATGAAGTTTTTGCACATAAATTATTATAAATGTTGCATAAAACCATATTATGACAGTATTAATTTAACATATACCGGGAATTTTTTTAATATCTAAATTCTGGCTGAATAAACAAGACGGCAACCATACCGGTCGAGTCAACATTTTCACTAGAACTTCTTTTACTTTTTCTTATATTATTTAAATTTCAGATCACCAACACATTCATGAAAATCTCAAGTACAAGAAATGAATGATTTATTCTATATTTTATTACAGAATTCGTGGAAGAAAGAAAAAACTTATCGACCTGAGAACACAGGTTGCCTAAGTTGTAAAGTTGTTGCTAAATCAAAAAAAATGTAAATCAAATATTGTGTAACATGGGAGACAAGCAAAGACATCTGCAAAACAACCAAATAGAAACTTTGGTACTTCCCTGTTATTTCCCCACAATTAATTTCCGATATAACCCCAATACTATTTATAGGTTAGGTAAGTTGGTGGATAATATACAAAACTAACCTTTAAATAAATAGTATTGGAGTTATATCGGAAATTCGTGGTGGGGCAATAACAGGAAAATACCGAAACTTCATTTACGACCTTACAAATCACGGCTTTCAAGTGGCAGGAATACCTTATATAGTCAAATTAGGCCTATGCCTAATTATTTAACATTTAAATGAAATTAACCAAATTATGAATAGAATACCATATGTAAAAAAAAACTAAATAAGCAACAAACATAAAATATACATTCAACACAAGTGAATGAGAACCAACAGGATCTCAGCACTTGATTACTTATCGGCAATGGGATGAGATCACAACTTTTTATTCTGTTTCGGTCATACAAACTGACACTGCGGTAATAAAATCACTCTAGACTAACAATTAAGCCAACATACAACATTTCTACTAATGGTAGATTAAATTTACCTGGATTGAAAAATATCATATAATATGGTTAGCCTCGCATAGTTAGTTTAACAAGAAGGGTTTAGCCTAGGCCTACTGTTATGGTTTAGCCTAGAAGACGTACGTTCACTCGTATGTGTAAGTCTATAATGAGTAGACCTATAGAGAAGAACTTTGCTATAAATTCCATAACTGGAAAAGGATACGTCACTGGAATAGGATGCTTCCAGTGTAAGAAACATCAATTTATGCAATATATTAGTGAATGAAGCAACGCAATGTGGTTTACCTTCCTTGGTTGGCGAATGCATGTTGGCTCCAATATAGGCCTACTGTTGACTGGGATAGGAGGTCGAATGTGGAAATATAAACTTTCCCCATAATTCGAAACGTCTTATTTTCCTTGATAGGAGTAAATTAAACGAAAATCCTTACTATCGTAGGATACGAAACCAGGAACTACGATATACGGTTCAGTCACTGTTCACTTTCAAGAGAATACTAATCGAAGCAGTGTGTGACTTTCCGTCAATTTTATTTTAACTAAATTACCAAAAGTGAGATATGAATAAAAGATCGTCTATTGAAAATCTAATTAAGAAGATCTACTATATAATAACATTAGAAAAATACATTTTCTATTAATAAGTTAAAAAAAAAAGCGGAGGAATTTTGGAACTAGTTCTTGGTGCGTATGCACTACAACAGCGCACCTGTAACAAGGCTCCCATCGTGCCCGAGTGGTGGAGCACTTTATTAACGCTTGCTAGGCCCATGGTCCTCTCCTTCCCTACCATCCACTAATGATAGTTCCCTACAGTATATCTTACACAGCACTTTAGGCATTACTTACGTGCAGTCTCATTAGCCCTTACCTGCAACCATTTTATTAACCTTGTTTCCTCGTCTCAGTCAAACTTCCTTTTAAGTATTACTCCGCGGTGCAATGACACCTGGGTGCTGGATAGCTTCCCCGGCCTTAGTGCCAAATTTTGTCCCAAATGTCGACATTTATTCTAATCCCACAACTCCTTTTGGGTTTGCAGAATAACTGGGAGGATGTAGCATTAGGCATCGTTCTACAGAGGGAAATAACAGCCATTAATTGGTCTTTCCAATGGCGATGATAGACTCAAACTTTTCTCTGCGACAGCCTGAAAGGAAAGAATTAAATAAGTTTCTAAAACAGAACGATGCTTCAAAAATTTCTTTACACATGACAAAAAGCAGTCGTTTGAAATGTATTCCTTTCTATCAATTCTAAAGTTTTGTATCCAGAGAGATGAAATATTCCATGGACATTCATTTATGCGTATAGAAACCGCAGTACAATTTATAAGAGAATAGAGGGATTGGTTTTTATTCTGCATTCAGAATTGTTTCACAAGTGTATCCTACAATAATCTAAGATTTGTAGCGACATAATGTATTTCAATGTTCATTCAGAAAGAAAATATCGATATTTGACAGTGATATATATGAAATTCCATCAATAAAATGAGATAAATAAATTGATTCCAATAACTATGATTTTTTTAAATGTTAACAATGCCCAAAATACACGAAACAAAACAGAAAAGCAACATATAAAACTCTCGAATGAAAGAAAACGTACTATTTAAATTTAGAGAAAACGATATATATTAAATGGGGTACTAAAGCTAAAAAGAGATGTCAGATACATAATTTAAGTGAATTAATAAAATTTTCATATATACAAAGGCATACATGCAGCCCTATGTGACACATGGTGGCAGCACATTATGATACCGTTGAAATGATAATATTTTCGCTGATAAAATAAAATTACACCAAAATACCTATTATAATCTTGATGCAAACACTACAAAACCTCTAGACAAAAATAAAAAACTTTGATATTTTCAACCCAGATACTATATATATATATATATATATATATATATATATATATATATATATATATATATATATATATATATATATATATATATTACACCTACATGTACATACAGTACATACATATATACAGTATATTTATACATATACATACATACACACACACACACACACATATATATATATATATATATATATATATATATATATATATATATATATATATATATATATATATATAGACCTCGCAAACACCCTTTCCCCTTTAAGTGCATAAACATTTACTTGCAGAATTTGTTTAATTAATATTCTTGAACATACCTGGCGGGGCTCCCTTCATTTCGTTCATTAAGAATACAGTAAGATACATATCATAAAAGACTGTTTTCCATAGCATTTAGACATTGTCTCTGTCCATCTGTCTGTGCTTATATGTGCATTTATAGGTTATTTAAAATAATTATCAGTCATTATCAGAACAGAAAGCAAAATCTTTAAGAGATCACCAAACGAGACCGCTACGTATGTAAATAATTTACATTTCATCATTAATGAAGAATTTGGAAACCTTGTAAGAGCGAATATTATGGAAAATCTAACCCCCCCCCCCCCCCCGGTAAACGTGTGAATTTGTTCATGGGAAGAAGACTTTGAATCCCTTCAAGAATGTACAAATTTTCATCTGCAAATTTATCATTATTATTATCACTAGCTAAGCTACAACCATAGTTGGAAATAAATAGGATGCTATAAGCCAAAAGATCCCAAGGAAAATAGCCCAGTGGGGAAAGGAAATAAAGAAAAAAAATAGAAAATGGTGCTTGAGTGTAGCCTACCCTCAAGTAAGATAACTCTAACCCAAGATAGTGGAAGCCAATGGGACAGAGGCTATGACGCTACCCTAGACTAGAGAACAATGGTTTGATTTTGGAGTGTCCTAGAAGAGCTGCTTACCATAGAGAGTTTCTTTTACCCTTACCAAGAGAAGAGGAACACTTACAGTGAAGTAATTAACCTCTTGAGTAAAGAATACTTTTCCGTTAATCTTAAGTGTTGTCAGGTGTAAGAGGAAAGAGGAGAATATGTAAAGAATATGCCAGACGATTCGGTGCATGTATACGCAAAAGAAAAATGATCCGTAACCAAAGAGAGGGATTCAATGTAGTTGTGCCTGGCCAGTCAAAGGACCCAATAACTCTCTGGCGGTAGTATCTCAACGGTTGACTGGTGCCATGTCCAACCTACTATTATTATTATCATTATTATTAATTGCTAAGCTACAACCCTAGTTGGAAAAGCAGAATGCTATAAGCCCAGGGGCTCCAATAGGGAAAATAGCCCAGTGAGGAAAGGAAACAAGGAAAAACTAAATATTTTAGTATTACATTAAAACAAATATCTCATCTATAAACTATAAAAACTTTAACAAAACAGGAGGAAGAGAAATTAGATAGAACCGTGTGGCCGAGTGTACCCTCAAGCTAGAGAACTCTAACCCAAGATAGTGGAAGACCATGGTACAGAGGTTATGGCAGTACCCAAGACCAGAGAACAATGGTTTGATTTTGGAGTGTCCTCATCCTAGAAGACTACGCATGTCCAAGGTACAGAGGCTATGGCAGTACCCAAAACCAGAGAACAATGGTTTGATTTTGGAGTGTCCTCCTCCTAGAAGACTACGTATGTCCAAGGTACAGAGGCTATGGCAGTACCCAAGACCAGAGAACAATGGTTTGATTTTGGAGTGTCCTCCTCCTAGAAGACTACGTATGCCTTTAAAAGACTTTACTCGCCATTTACTTGCAAGTTTAGAGGCTAATCTTTGTCTCCATAATGAATAATAAATAGATAATAAACAAGTAAATAAGTAAAAAGTAAACAAGGAATCCAGGGAACAGCCTTGAACCAATTTCTTGAATAACGGAGAAGGTACATTTTTTCTCAGGAAGCAAATTACGAATGTTTGAAGTTGACGGTTATAAAATTAAGAATTCTATTAATATTATATGAACAGTAAGAAAAAAATTGCCTGGCACGAGAGAGAGAGAGAGAGAGAGAGAGAGAGAGAGAGAGAGAGAGAGAGAGAGAGAGAGAGAGAGAGAGAGAGAGAGAGAGAGAGAGATTTGACGAAGCATAGTCTTGACCTAAATCTTATTTCTAAAGTAAATTAACGTACATTTTTCATGAAGTATATATAACTTCATGATTCAAGATACATTTACATATTAAAAGAGTAATAAATTTATCAGGTCTTGGTTGCAGTAAGTGGATATATATATACTGTAGTAACGAGATCATTCATAAAAAATAAAGGACTTTAGTTATTTATCATATCAAAGCACAGGTGATAATCTGCAATTTCCAATTCATGTCATAACATTCCATTATGTCATAAAAGACAAACATATAAACTACAAAGGGTCACTAAAGATATGACCCAATCAAAAAGGGAAAAGAACAGTATTATTTCAAAAGAAGAAGAAAATTATACGTTATGAAATTATTGTTTTAAGTACTTAGATTACTGTCACTGGTTTATGAAATTCATACTATTTTGGGTGTATATTACTATGCACGTAAACACATACAGTATATACACGTGTATATATATATATATATATATATATATATATATATATATATATATATATATATATATATATATATATATATATATATATATATATATATATATATATAATACAACACTGCACTGTGCTATTTCTCACAATAAGAAAATAATGGATGAATCCCCTGTGCACAGCACTTCCACATTATCCTCATCGTAAACCTACACAAAAAGCTCATCAAATGCGCATACTGCACTTCCATCTTGCACAAACTTTCGCAATAGCTAACATTGAGGCCCCATCTTTCTAATACGTCTTTCCCACAGAGTATCAACCACTTTCTATGTCTTATTCCCGTCCTCCATCTTCTATTTCCTAAAACTTCTGAAGCATGTGTATATATATATATATATATATATATATATATATATATATATATATATATATATATATATATATATATATATATATATACTAGAAATAAGTTTCCCCTACTATTGTTTTTGCTTCTAGGGCTGTGAGGCAGCCAGAAGATTAGCGCTCAACCTTCCATTTTACAGAATTATAAGCACAGGCTGCAAGCCTAACATGCATTTTCATGATCACAGCATTTACTGATACCCATTTAAATCTAGGTGGACAGGTGAATGTTAGAAAAGGATCTAGCAAACGTGAACCTAATGTTTGCATGTGAGGATTCAACAATAGAATGAATAAACACATCTAAATCATCCACTTTTAAAAACAACAATTTTTCCAATTCCACATCCTTCAAATGAACCTTCCTTCTACCCACTATTGAAATCAATGACATGAGCATTCTCAGCGAGATTCGAAAATGAATAGAAACATATGCTAGAATATATCTATTCAGAAGGTGTACGTAAAAGGATATGTTTAGAATTTCATAATGCATACTACTGCCACTCACAACTGCAAAAACCTGACAGTCTGCTATTATGTCCATTTCGTTCACAAAGCAATTTCTCTCTTTTTAACAGACACTCAGTTGCTTTTTCAAAAAGATAAGTATGGGATTGTGACAGTTCCACTTGATGAAAGTGGCATAAGAGAAAAACTATGTCCTAAAAGCTTTATATATATATATATATATATATATATATATATATATATATATATATATATATATATATATATATATATATATATATATATATATATACACACACACACACACATTAAAACTACATAAAGATAGTGAGTAAGAAAATTCCGATTGAGAAAGGAGTTGGACAGGGAGACCCCATCTCTCCTATATTCAGAGCATGTCTAGAAGTTTTTACGAATTCAGATTTGGAAAATGTAGGAATTAATATCAATGGGGAATACCTTTACAACTTAATATTTGCAGATGACATAGTTGTGATTAATGAATCATGGGAGGAATTACAAAAGACGATAGAAGATTTGAATAGAAAAACCAGAAATGTGGACTAAAAATGAATATGAGTAAAACTAAGATAATGTTCAATGAAAATGCAGACAACAAATAAAGAGTTATGGATGAGCCTCTGAAGATTGTTAAAGAATATACATACTTAGGACAAATAGCAAGCGTTTCTCCAGGACACGAGACCAAAATTAAAAGGATAAGCATGAGATGGAAACCTTCTGGTAAATAAAATGAGATTAAAAAAAAAGTAAAAGGACCTTTCTCTAAAAAGGAAAGTATTAAATCAGATTGTCCTACCAGTATTAACTTATGCATCAGAAACTTGGAGCCTTACTATAGCCTTAAAACATAAGCTTGTTACAACTCAAAGAGCTTAGGAAAGAATAATGATGGGAATAACACTAAGAGACAGAAAAAGAGCAACATGGATACGAGAGCAAACGAAAGTAGAGGATATTCTAACAAGTTAGAAATTGACACGGGCAGGACATATAGTGCCAATGACATATAATAGATGGACATTAAGAATAACAGCATGGGCCCTTGAGAATACAAACAAAGTAGGGGAAGGAAGAGAAAACGAATAATTGACGAGCTAAGAAAATTTGCGTCTATAGACTGGCATAGAAACCCCTAGAACAGATCAGCGTCGAAGGACATGTCTGAGACCTTTGGCCTGTAGTGGAATACAGTACTTATGAATGATGATGATGATGAGGGGCCCTACTTTGTGTATCTACCATACAAGTACCGAGAGAGAGAGAGAGAGAGAGAGAGAGAGAGAGAGAGAGAGAGAGAGAGAGAGAGAGAGAGAGAGAGTTAATCTGTTCCTTCTTACGTTGCTCTTATTCACCTTCAAAGACCAAATGGGCCGAACTCGTAGTGGCACAGTGGCAGTCGCCTTCCCGCTTCCTTGAATGAAGGTCTAACTTGGACTTTCTCTCGCGTGGCTGAACATCAAAATCGGTGAGTTCAATTTCTTTGCGCGGTAAATGATTTAAAGTAATTTTCAATTATTTAATTTTCGCTGTGATTTAACTGTATTTTTTCTTTGCTTACTCGCATTTAGAACAAACTTCATTGATATAATTATTTCATATGAGAGAACTGTTATAATTTTACAGTTCATTAGACGATTTTATTATTCAACATTTTCCTTTTAACTATTAATATTTTTTTTACCAAAAAATTATTTGAGTAAAGGAGATGGATTGATGTGTTTATTTAACTGGCGTTATTCATGAAAGGTCGCAAAAGCCAGAATAAAACAGATTATATATATATATATATATATATATATATATATATATATATATATATATATATATATATATATATATATATATATATATATATACACACACATATATGTACACACACACACACATATATATATATATATATATATATATATATATATATATATATATATATATATATATATATATATATATATATATATATATATGTTTGTGTGTGCGTGTTTTTTGGGTAATATTCAATATTTTAAAACATGTTGCTTCACTTAATAAGCGATGATTCCAGAGAAGAACCACATAACAGTCCCTGTCATATTCATTCTCCAAAAACAGAACTATGGAAGAACCCCATGTGCAGTGAAACTTCCATAACATTATCCACTTCGTTCACTTACACAGAGGGACCATCAGTAGCTCTTTTGCATTCCCTACATATTTCGCACCATTCACTCCTATCTTACACAACTAACACTGCCTGAACATCAAGTTGCTACATTTAAAAATGTTTTTTACATCATCTCATACAATTTCGAGGCTTTCCTCTCTTACTACCTTCTAGCATTTCTGAAATACTGCCACTGTTCACAGTCTATTGTCATCCATTCTTTCCACATGACCAAACCACCTAAGAATAGTGTGATCCATCACTGTTCACTGATCTATTGTCATCCATTTTTTTCTACATGACCAAACCACCTAAGAATACAGTGATCCGTCACTGTTCACTGACCTATTGTCGTCCATTCTTTCTACATGACCAAACCACCAAAGAATATTGTGATCCATCACTGTTCAATAATCTACTGTCATCCATTCTTTCTACATGACCAAACCACCTAAGAACACTGTGATCCGTTACTGTTCACTAATCTATTGTCATCTATTCTTTCTACATGACCAAACCACCTAAGAATAGTGTGATCCATCACTGTTCACTGATCTATTGTCATCCATTCTTTCCACATGACCAAACCACTTAAGAATACTGTGATCCGTCACTGTTCACTAATCTATTGTCATCCATTCTTTCCACATGACCAAACCACCTAAGAATACTGTGATCCGTCCCTGTTCACTAATCTATTGTCATCCATTATTTCCACATGACTAAACCACCTAAGAATACTGTGATCCGTCACTGCTCACTAATCTATTGTCATCCATTCTTTCCACATGACCAAACCACCTATGAATACTGTGATCCATCACTGTTCACTGATCCATTGCCATCCATTATTTCCACATGACTAAACCACCTAAGAATACTGTGATCAGTCACTGTTCACTAATCTATTGTCATCCATTCTTTCCATATGACCAAACCACCAAAAATACTATGATCTATCCTTTCACCTATGCTTACCTTTCTAACACTTACACATATAACCACATGTCTCACCATACCAGTTCATTTTGTACGATATATTTTGCAACCATCTTATCTTAACAACTGTAATTTGCTCTTACTATTTCATTCACACCTCATTTCCATGAAGGACAGTTAGCAGAGGAATACCCTCATATATATCCACTTTGGCTTCCACAAATAATTAAAGTTTCTCACCAATCTCTTTTACATATCCTGCTGCCTTTCTTGCTTTACATATTCTGTGATTCACTTCATCTTTCATCTTGTCAACATCCGTTATATTTGGTTTCAAATATTTATATGAATAAATTACCTCCATTACTTCCCAATATATATGGACATTCATCACTCTTTGTAGCCTTATGGCTTATTTGAATATGAAAAAACACGTCTAAATGTGCAAATATTTATCATAACCGAATACCAATACAAACATACCAATTAGCTACGATGGTATTGATGCGTTGATTTCAATTCTAAGTACAAAAAACCTGAATTCGACAGGTATATGTACAGAAGAATTGTCATTTACTTTTATCTCTCTTCGTGGGTAAATGGACTTTTCACTGTCATACAAGTTTCGTGGACCAGTGTTCAATTCCCAGCCGGACAGAAGCTATTGTCTTTGAGTGGTTTCTCCTGGGGTTCTGTAAGAGAATCCAAACATTAATGTATCAAAGTATATGGCTTATTTGAATATGAAAGACACATCTAAATGTGCAAAATTTATCATAACCGAATGCCAAGTACAAACATACCAATTAGCTACGATGGTGAAGCTGGTTTGATTTCAATTCTAAGTACAAAAAAACCTGAATTCGACAGGTATATGTACAGAAGAATTGTCATTGACTTTTATCTTTCTTCGTGGCTAAATGGTATTGTCACTGTCATACAAATTTCGTGGACCAGGGTTCGATTCCCGGCCGGTCAGAAGCTATTGTCTTTGAGTGATTTCGCCAGGGACGCTGATCCCGAAGTCAGTAATAGAATCCAGACATTAATGTGTTAAAAATATATGGCTTATTTGAATATACAGTATATATGAGATATATATATATATATATATATATATATATATATATATATATATATATGTATATATACATATATATATACATATATATACAGTATATATATATACATATATATATATATACATATATATATATATATATATATATATATATATATATGTGTGTGTGTGTGTGTGTATGTGTTTATAGCATAGAATTTAAAATATGTGTCTTCTATTAGTAACCACGCGCCAAAAGAAATGCTAATAAGGTCTTTTTAAACTTCATCAAATATCATTTTAGATATGTCTACATTATTAAGAAAAAATATAAAGATTCAATAAAATACTACAAGGTGTAGCATTTGTTAGTAATTACTTTAAGATAATTACAACATAATTGTGGTGGCCGATGTGGTCATGTCCCTGACTAGTGAACGCCAGACTGGGGTTCAAGACCCGCTCAAACTCGTTAGTTCCTCTGGCTGTTGCAACCTCACTATCCTTGTGAACTAAGG
>NW_027172145.1:22500-25000 GCF_036898095.1 Palaemon carinicauda | reverse complement strand
AATAATAATAATAATAATAATAATAATAATAATAATAATAATAATAAAACTAATTTCTAACAACCCCTGCTTTCTTTTTTCCAGTGTAATTTGGTCGAATACTGTCTTATCAATGCTTGCAACATCTAAAGAAAGCGCATCACCATGTCATTTCAATCTCGTATACGACCATGAAAACGCAGGTAATTTTGAGAAATTATATAAAATAATCATCATCATCACAGTTATCCAGTTTAGCACAAGTATCCTTTGCCACAAACAAAGATTTTGGTTTTAACTATTCTTTATATCCACCACATGAATGTATGTTTATGTATTAACTTTACAACAATTTTTGTACAGAGGAATCATGTCAGGTTAAAATGCATGTACTACTATTACTGTATTTACATATCCAGCCAAAAGATAGGAAAACCTAACCATTTATAGCTCGGCAACTTTTAGAGAAACCCTTTTCTTATTACATTAAAATCTCTCTTATTGTGCCTTCATATAAGGTAAGGAGAAAATAATAAAAAAAAAAAAAAATTCTAAGCCTCTGGGGTGACGATGTCCCCTCTCCAGACATAAAAAAAAAATGTACGTTGTAAATGGCACCCAAAAGCCTAACTTGAAAACTACCAAGGATGCTGCTGATTCCATTATCTTGTATCTTATGTTAGCATTGAAAGGGAACACAGTGACACTGTTCAGCCAGTTGAATGATTCCACTACAAAAGGTATCTTTATTCAAGAGAGCTTAGATGTTACGGTAATTTCCGTATAAATATTGGGGGGAGCAGCACATAATCAAGTACACACGGACACCATTATTTGCTCAAGGACAAATGTACAGTAGTAATACATATAGCCTGCGTATGTATTGTATTCAGGCGTGGGAGCTAGATGTGCATGTTGAATGATCTGTCTGACTGGCTTGATTCTTTTTGATAAAGAAAATCGAAGTTAACTGAAAGAGAGTAAAATTTTAATGATTCGTTGTTTCTTTACCATAACCTTTATTTGGTTTGACTTCTATGATGTTTCCAGATATAGCTTTATTATCATTGTAAAAGAATTGAGCTTATTATTAATATTCTTTTGTAATTTCATCCTATTTTCAACCAGTAACGACAGCAATCACTACATTTTTGCGTAGCCAAAAAATATGAGTTTCATAGCTCAAATCCTTAATGTTAGTGAATAGCAAATATTGTGTTTTCAGAGAAAACAATTAATTTCCAACTAGAACTGTTATTCCTGCAACTGATTATAGAGGGGAGCCTACAGGTCTACATTTTGTTTTATCAGCAGCTATTGCCTGGCCCTCCCTGGTCCTAGCTTAGTTGGAGAGGGCCTTGGGTGCTGATCATTTGTATTTAGGGTATTGTTATTACCCTTTGCCTCTGCTACTAACGTGCGACCTTTGAAAAAACCGATCATAACAAAAACGATAATTACAACGAAGATAAAGTTAAGGTGTAATACGTTATGAATTACCCTAGGCCCTATGACAGTCAATTTCTTGAATTATTATTTCATGGATTTTATTACTTTTAATAAAAATAAAATATCTAAAAATGCTAGGAAGGAAATTAAGATAGTGAGTGTAGCCATAACAAGGAATATAACGTAAATTAAACTTCACAGATGCAGCAAACATATTGATGAAAACTACCGAAGGACGACTCCAAATGACTCTCCAATATGAACCTACGTCTTCAACATGGCTGACTCAAGCAATACGTTTTGCCTATTCATCCTCGACTTGTTTTTTGATGCTCTGCTCACCGGCAAATGTCGTGAATACCTTTCAGATGGTGCGTCAATGATGATTGATTGATTGATTATGGGTTATATGGCATCCTGACATCTAAGGTCGTTGTCAATGATGATAAAATACAATTGCAATGTTTATAATTTGTACTCTATTCTTACTGGTAATCATGATATCATTATAATTGTTGTTAATATAATTACTGCAATATTATTATTGTTATATTTATCGTTCTCCTAATCATGATATTAATATCATTATCATTGTTGTTTATAATATAATTACTGCAATATTATTATTGATATATTTATCGTTCTCGTGTAATGATATCAATATCATTACAATTGTTGTTAATAATTACTGCAACATCATTATTGTTATAATTATCGTTACTACTGCTGCCACTGTTGCTTTACCTACTCCTATTATTATTATTATTATTATTATTATTATTATTATTACCACTCCAATTGTTGACAGTGGTGGAGTTACGCTACATCCTTCTCCCAACACAATCATCAAACCTGCTATTTTCAGGTTAGAAAAGAGGGACTGGAGTCGAACGCCATCTGCTGGTTGATAATCCTCAACAAAAAAGACGAAGAAAACATGATTTTAGATCTCGAGAGGTTACTTCGGGAAGGATCTAATGCCGTCCTCGTTGTAAGACAATCGGATGGAACCATTAAATCCCGGTCCACTTACGTTGATCGTGAGGGAGCCATTAGGTATGTCAATACTTTG
>NW_027172145.1:0-17500 GCF_036898095.1 Palaemon carinicauda | reverse complement strand
CCACTAACGACGATGAATAGAAAATCAAAATTCTATCTTGATCATGTTCATCACTGTCATGAACAAATAATTTCTCTCTAATTATAGTTAAAGTTTTGAAGGTTAGGACAATTTTGGTATATCACTACTTATACCAAAGTGTTTCTGATGTGGACTTGTTGTTGTTACTCTATTATTATTATTATTATTATTTTTATTATTATTATTATTATTACTAGCTAGGCTATAACCCTAGTTGGATAAGCAAGATGCTATAAGCCCAGGGGCTTATATTGACTTTTGTATTCATTTCTTCCAGCCATGTACTCTGGAACACTAACTGCCGTGCTAGCCATTCCAACCTACGAAAAGCCGGTGGACTCCTTAAATGACCTTCCTAAAGCAGTTGCTGAAGGATTCACTCTCGGGACTGTTAAAGATTCCAGCCTAGAGTTCTTGTTCAAGGTAAATCAGGATTTGCACACAACTACAGCTTCTATACCTTTTTCTATATTGCATTGTGATCCTCTTCAAGGGAAAACTACAAGTTTTAGTCTAACTTTAGTGATTGATTGATTTAAAGTTTTCTGGCATCCTGACATCTAAGGTCATTAACGCCGATTTCATTTATTTTATATAAAAAATAAAAGAATATTCAATTAAAACCATAAAAGTTAAGATATCATCATAAAAGTTGAATAGTTTTCAGAAGACCTACTTCTGAAATAAATCTAAAAATGCCGCTCGCATAGTAGGACACATCATGTCCAAGAATCTTGGTAAGGATGAACCTGCATATATATATATATATATATATATATATATATATATATATATATATATATATATATATATATATATATATGCATATATACATATATATACATATATGTATATATGCATGTATATATGTATATGTATATATATAAATATAAATATATATATATATATATATATATATATATGTATATATATATATATATTCATATATATATATATATATATATATATATATATATATATATATATATATATATGTATACAACATATACATAATTAATGCATATCAATATTTCTACTTAAATCATCTTCTATGAATTCAAAATATTGAAAATATATATCATTTTACAGAACCGAAAATGTTTTCCAATATGAGAACAGTGGCAAGGGATTATTAGTAGACCTCTTTCTAAAGTTTCCCTGAAGGTCGAAATGTCACAGGCCAACTTACGTTTTTCACTTTCAGCCTTCAATAATAATAAAATAAATTGGCGATGATTTACGAGCCTTGAGCACGCACGCGATCCGGAGGAGAGCGAGAAGATGGCGATTGTATATCTTAATTAGGAATTAGAATGCAATCGTAAATTCATAATTCGGTGAAAGTTTTGCCAAACATAAATCATTTGAACTCAGGCCTAACAATTTATTAATTCTTCAAGACAATAGTTACAGTGACAAAAACGTTGCTATACAGCTGATAAGTTTCATGAAGAAACGTCCGGTTGCGTCAGTGCTTGGATGCATGATAGCATAAGCAGATTGTAACCTTTAATGTATAAGTATATAGTTATGGTTTTCCTTTACGGTTCGCATTGGGTATTCGACACGACGTATAAAGCAACTATGACCTTACGGTACTGGGACACAGAGACCATTTTCCTTTACAGTCTGCATTGAGCTTTGGAAGAAGGGTCTAGTTACTCTATTTTGCACTGTAATAGTTCAGTGGCTTCTTTCCTCTTGGTAAGGGCAGAATAGACTCTTTAGCTATGGCGAGCAGCTCATCTAAGAGATGGACCCTCCAAAATCAAACTATTGTACTCTAATCTTGGGTATTGCCATAGCCTCTGTACCATGGTCTTCCACTGTCTTGGGTTAGAGTTCTCTTGCTTGAGAGTACACTGTGGCACACTATTCTATTTAATTTATCTTCTTGTTTTGATAAAGTTTTTATACTTTATATAAGAAATATTTATTTTAATGTCGTTACTGTTCTTGAAATGTTTTATTTTTCCTTGTTTCATTTCCTCGCTGGGCTATTTTCCCTGTTGGGGCCCCTGGGCTTATAGCATCCTGCTTTTCCGACTAGGGTTGTAGCTTAGCATTTAATAATAATAATAACAATAATAATAATAATAATGTGTATGTATACATACATACACACACACATATATACAGTATATATATATATATATATATATACAGTACATATATATATACACATATATACATATACATATATATATATATAGACAGAGAGAGAGAGAGAGAGAGAGAGAGAGAGAGAGAGAGAGAGAGAGAGAGAGAGAGAGAGAGAGAGAGAGAGAGAGAGAGAGGGAGGTTTAGTCATTATTAAAGCAAACAATAGTATTCTATGACCGATTTCTCTTTACAGGATGCGACTGAAGGCATTTACAAAGATGTCTGGAAGTTGTTCAACCACGACGACAGGGCAAAGAGCTTCGTTGATTTACCTGAACAAGGGTTTGATAAGGTTAGAGAGAGAGAGAGAGAGAGAGAGAGAGAGAGAGAGAGAGAGAGAGAGAGAGAGAGAGAGAGAGAGAGAGTTGGCTCTAGACAAATACTTAAAGCGGTCAATTAATGGATAAACCCCAACAATAAAATCTCTATATTACTCGCTTCAAACATCTACACAGTAGGCTCATCAGCATCAACTCGAACCCCCTAACAAACTGTATCATTCAACCCTGGATATTAGGGACCTTCCTTCACTATACGTATTTACGAGCTGCTCCATCACGAGCAAGAATCCATCTTAAACTGTAAACAAACATAACGTCTTTCGAGACTTCCAAACAATCCTTCCTCTCTGAATTCGTCACATTTGCGACATATACACCCACTTCACCATAACTTGAAGTCGTCCATTCTGCTCACATGACCAGACCACCAATATTAAACTCTTGAACATTTCTTTAATGTGTCTCTATATTTCTCAACTTATTAATTCTTCTATCACACATGCTACAAGAATATTTCATCTGGACAATTTTATATAATATATATATATATATATATATATACATATATATATATATATATATATATATATATATATATATATATATATATATATATATATGCTTATATATTTACACTTCAACATCTTATAACCTATCTCTCATCGTCAACAGTAGCTTCCACAACCATTTTCCGTCTTATATTGGTCGTTTCAAGTCTTGCATCACTCATCGGTCCCTGTTAAATTCTTCACTCAAGAAACTATCAACAAAATTGTTCCATCGATTTAATACTTTATTTGCCTTTTTTAATCATATCCATTTCTTCATATTTACTTCTCAGTAGAACATTTTTAATGTC
Organism: Palaemon carinicauda; assembly: GCF_036898095.1. Lineage (NCBI taxonomy): Eukaryota > Metazoa > Arthropoda > Malacostraca > Decapoda > Palaemonidae > Palaemon > Palaemon carinicauda. The sequence continues at coordinate 14,176 of NW_027172145.1, read as the reverse complement.
CCTCTTTTTCTCATCATCCCCTAAATTTTCACATCTTTCCATCCTTCTCTCTCCCTTTATTCTTGATTACCATATAATACTGAATGTTGGGATCACGGTGACAGAGGGGAATATGTGTTCGTAATAATTAAAAAATTAATAAAAATAGCAAGCTGGGAAATGAGTAAATGGAGTGTTTGTTAAATAACTAAAACAGAAACTTCAAGGAGCAATTGCATGACTGAAGATAAGAAACCGCATGCATACAGGATCTTGGGTGCGACTGAATTTTAATTAGGCAATGCATGAATACCAAGAAGAGAAGGATTGCCCATAAACCGATTAAGCAAGAACACTGAGTAAATGTTAGTCTCACCCATTACACAATACATACTGTAAAACATACATAAATAATCTTATTCCTGATGTAGATATTAATCTCTGGCATGTTGCATAAGAATTTTATAATTGTGACCCTTCTTTACATTCAGATATTCCCGGACAGTTCAATCCTGTTCGTAATACTAGACATGCTGTTAATTCTAGTAGTCAGGCCTTCTCCATCATGAGGCTCAATACTACACAGTATTCTAGAAGTTTTATTCTAGCCGTGACGAAGTTGTGGAATGATCTTCCTAATCGGGTAGTTGAATCAGTAGATCTTCAAAAATTCAAAATTGCAGCAAATGTTTTCATGTTGAACAAGCTGACATGAGTCTTTTTATAGTTTATATATGACATATCTGTCTCAACAATGTTACCGATTTTAGAATGACTTATTATTAATTTTTTCTCATCATTTATTTATTTCCTTATATCCTCTCCTAACTGAGCTATTTTTTCCGGTTGGAGTCCTTGGGCTTATGGCATCTTGCTTTTCAAACTAGGGTTGTAGCTTAGCTAGTAATAGTAAAATTATTAAAATTATACAAATCATTAGTTTCCTCTTTCCAACTCCCTCAGGTTATGCAAGGGAAGTTCGTCTTCGTCTGCCCAAGGCTCGCTTCGGAAATCTTCGCCCGGAAGAGGGGCAGAAGGAAATTCCACTTCGCCAGGCAGAACTTCTACCCGCAAGGATACGGCATCGCTTGCAAGAGTGGCTCTCCATTCAAGAAGTTGTTTGATCGGTTGTAGGTGTTCTTTTAGTGGTTTTCACATAATGACTTATGTTCACTGTGTATTTTGAATAACCGTATCGGAATATCTTAACGTTATTTTGCACAGGGTTTGAAGATACTTAACCAAAACAAGATTAATTGTCATATAAATAATCACGTGAACATAAAAGAATCTTATATGGATATATATATATATATATATATATATATATATATATATATATATATATATATATATATATATACACACACACATATATATATATATGTATATATATATATATAGTATACAGTATATATAAATAAAAATATGTACACAGCATATATATATACATATGTGTATATATATATATATATATATATATATATATATATATATATATATATATATATATATATATATATATAGTGAAAACTTAGATTCCAAGCCTTCTAGTCCAACCATAAAACAAATCCAAATAAAAACGAAAAACCAATAAATAAATAAAAAATCAAACTTTATAATCTTCGAAACAATATTTTTATCCCACACCTTCAGGTTAGCAAGGATGGTGGAAGCTGGCTTGATCATCAAATGGGCCGCGAAAGAAGCGAAGAAGGTTTCAATGATGACTTCTAGTAACGAAGAGGGAGACAAGCAGCTAGCTATCACCTTACAACACCTTCAGGTTAGGTAGACATTGACCTCGTTTAATTGTTGAGGATTGTTTTGGAATTTTTTAGAAAGCAGATGAATCTACTAGCAATGTCAAATTTAATAAATCTCTTCTATATAAAAAAGAGCAAATGTCTGACTATAAATACTCTATCTATCTATCTATCTATCTATCTATCTATCTATCTATCTATATATATATATATATATATATATATATATATATATATATATATATATATATATATATATATATATGATAAAATTTGCACATTTAAACGTGTTTTTCAAATTCAAATAAGCCATATATATTAATACATTAAAGTCTGGATTCTCTTAACGACCTCGGGATCAGAGCCCCAGGCGAAATCATTCAAAGACTATAGTATCTTACCGGCCGGGTTTCGAACCCTGGTCTTTTGAGTGATTTCGCCCGGGGCTCTGATACTGAGGCCGTTAAGAGAATCCAGACTTTAATGTATTCATATATATGGCTTATTTAAAATAAATAAATAAATATATATATATATATATATATATTTATATATATATATATATATATATATATATATATATATGTATATATATATATATATATATATATATATATATATATATATATATATATATATAATCCCCTTCTGAGTGGAGATACCTTGACGTGGTGAAAAGGTTTAGGCATCGCAATGATTAGCAAAGCTATACTAGGTTGGTTTGCTGAGCGATCAGACCAAAATCTCCCACCCTCACCAATCCGCACTTGTCAGCATGGTGATGAAAACTGGCCAAACCCCAAGACATGAAATGAAATGTCTGAGGCCTTAGCATTCCTCGGGTTGGGAGGAGAGGGACTAATCATGCCCTGGTGAGAGGGGTGGTGCATGTGTGTGCATATCTAAATAACTACCTGTCGTTTTTGACGGGTCGTGTATACTAGTATCTGTATATTACTATACATAGATTGCATATTGTAAACTCCCATCTACGTATAATTAGTTGTAATGGCAAGAGCATAATATAAAAAAGTTTAAAATATCTTATATCATTATCTATATAATACCTTTATGTAACAATTCCATAACAAAGCATATAACAAAAACCCATAAAATGTCTTTCAGTCATTAGACAATATGTAATAAACACATCAATCATCAGATTACAGTTTTTCGTTACAAATAATTACATTTTGAATTACTTTTTTTTTTTTATTTTACAGGCAGCCTTCTTCGTGCTTCTCTTCGGATATGTAATTGCGACCCTGGCACTGCTCGTGGAGAACTTTCATAATCGAAGATTCAAAATCAATGGAGATAATCTCGAGGATATCGATAATAATAATAAGCAATAATATAGAAGGATATTACTATTGTGAGGGATATATATATATATATATATATATATATATATATAATATATATATATATATATATATATATATATATATATATATAAATATATATAAATATATATATATATATATATATATATATATATATATATATATATATATATATATATATATATATATATACTATATAGATTTATGTATATATACAGTATATAGATTTATGAATATATACATATATTCATAAACTTATATATATATATATATATATATATATATAGATATATATATATATAGTATATATATATTCATAAACTTATATATATATATATATACAGTACATATATATAGATTTTTCGAAAGTTCATGCATTTATGGCTATTCAACCCGTATGATTTTCACATTGTTGGAATATTGCTATATTCATAAACACACGGGATGATTCATATATTTGTCTTGATTTTTTATGCTTTAAGATAGGCAAATTCATCTAGATAAAAAGCAAATAACACAACAAAATAAAGCCAGGATAATCTACGTTATTAATTTTTAAAAATACCCCATGCAAAATACCCCCTTCGTTTCAGGATACGGAATTCGCTGCAAGAAGCCAGAATAAAAAAAAAAATATTCACGAAAATTACGTGATTTAAGAATGACATTTGACCTTTGCCCTTCCTGGATATAACCTCACGACTCTGTCCCTTCCCTTTGTATTGACCAGGAAATATTGTCAGTTCGTAATTGCTTAACACCAGGGATTCATGGAAGTGATTGATGTTTTAATCCCGTAATGTGACAGCAGTATAATAAAGATCCTCTTTATAACTTGAAGGCTTGGTGTTCCTATGAGCTCCGATAAAGCCGGAATTCACGGCGACTCCGAAATCCTCAGGCGTTCTTAAAATCTCTCTTGTGTGACTTCAAAACCAACCGAAAAATATTGATACTATGTCAGGGAAAGTACTAGCCAAATAACTGGTCCTCTTCTAACAAAATTCTCTGGAAATGTTTCACCCAAACCAATATTCACGGAATACTCTTGAATAATGTGGAGGGTGTGTGCAGATATATATATATATATATATATATGTACATATATATATATATATAATATATATATATATATATATATATATGTACATATATATATGTACATATATATTATTACTATTATTATTATTATTATTATTAATTGCTAAGCTACAACCCTAGTTAGAAAAGAAGGATGCTATAAGCCCAGGGGCCCAAACAGAGAAAATAGCCCAGTGATGAAAGGAAACGAGGAAAAATAAAATTTTTTCAGAATAACATTAAAATAAATATCTCCTACATAAACTATAAAAACTTTAACAAAACAAGAGAAAGAGCTACAAGATAGAATAGTGTGCCCGAGTGTACCCTCAAGCAAGGGTACAGTACTGTATATACCCACATACACAGATATGCCCCACTATGGAAACCACGCACACTACTAGTCCAGTGGTCAAGACCTCTTTGCCGTCAGGGTCAAGCATACTGTAGGGTATCTTGTATAAGACTTCTTGTAGCAGTAGGAAGCAACTGATAAAGAATCTGTCTGCATGATTAAATTTTCTAATGCTATCTCGGTAAAACGTCCCAATGCTAAAGAGAGAGAGAGAGAGAGAGAGAGAGAGAGAGAGAGAGAGAGAGAAGATTGCTTCACGCATGGTATCATCCAATCTTCGACATCGGTTATCGACAGTCGTGAGATGGGTGTACCGGAACCCAAAGGCGCTTATACATTTTCAACGATATCCTTCTTCTCATCCATACACACCCACATCAATAATCCCACCTTCCATCACCCGCCCCCACGCCTTCCTTGCACGCCCTTATTCCTCGCCTTTATCCGTAATGCCCCCATGACTTTGAACTTGACCTTCCATTGTCAGAATAACCATTGACGAAAGGCAGTGATGCGCGTTCGATTTCCTTGTCCTGTTTTCTTGGGTCTCATTGTGGCCCACTGCCTCTCATTCTAGAGTTATGCTTTGTTACTTGTTTCAACAAACGCTAGACATTAATCCTCCTTCATATCCTTTCGGTTTTATATTTGTTTAATTATCCATGGTATAGTCTCATATACCATATGTGGTGTGTATGTTTTCTTTCGAAGTAGATAGATATTCTTGGGTGTCACTGTGGCCCATAGCCTCTCATTATAAAATTAAGCTTTGTTATTTGTTTCAACAAACATTAAGCCTCCGCATATCCCTTCACTTTTATATTTAGTTAATCGTCCATGGTAGAAAGTTCTTATGTATATATCTACATGTATATATATATATATATATATATATGTATATATATACACACAGTATGTTGTATTTATTAATTTGCAACATGATTGCATTTATTCTAATAAATAGTTTGTGTTAATAATTGCATAACATTGTCTTCAAGCTAATTGTACTTTTATTCTTTTCGCGTTACTTGAACAAAAATTAATATATCCGATTTAATTTTTTTTTACAATTAGGTAGTAGTTTAAATAAAATTACGACGAAACACATTCTAATCATTTAACCTCAAGTAAGTAACTTTAGCCAGTATAGAACGTATTTCACTTATTACGTTCTCTCTCTCTCTCTCTCTCTCTCTCTCTCTCTCTCTCTCTCTCTCTCTCTCTGATATTCAAATGATTTCTTGGTATTTGAAGCAGAAATTTCCCGAAATGCAAAAGCGCAGATATGTATCCCTCCCAGTATAATTACAAACCGGACTTTTCACACTGAGAAAGGGCATCATTTGCATTTCAGAAATCATTTTTCTTGCTTCGTAATACAGGGTGACACACAAAAAAAAAAAAAAAAAAAAAACGGTCATCACCTAAACTTGAATAACTTTTGAAATAAATAATCATTTCTTTTGAAATAAATAATAAATTCGTTTTATTTTTCAGATTTATCAAGAAAAATTAATGTTCTAAGAGTCTACCAAATTCGACCTTCGAGATGCCATGGACTACTGAGGAAAAGACATTTATAGTTGAGGCATATTTTCGGTTGAAGTTTATCCACGCAGCTCAACTGCAATTCAAAAGAACGGTTCAGATGTTACGATGGATAAAATCTATACCAATATACAATAATCAAATAATGAGCATATCTACAGCTTCTCATTGTCAATAAATTACATTTATTTGAACATAATGTCCACGGAAATCCTAATATTCATATTTTTCAATATACATGAAATCTGATAAGTGTAAAATCCAATGAATAAAATCTATTTGAATATAATGCCTAAGGAAAACCAACATTCATACTTTTCAATTTTCATGAAATTTGATAAAAAGTGTAAAAACCAATGAATTAATTTGAACATAATGCCCACGAAAATCCTAACATTCATATTTTTCAATATTCATGAAATTTGTTTAAAAGTGTAAAAACCAATGAATTAATTTGAACATAATGTCCACGAAAATCCTAATATTCATATTATTCTATTATTCAATATTCATGAAAATTGATGAAAAGTGTAAAAACCAACGAATTACATTTAAGCATAATTCCTACGAAAATTCTAACTTTCATATTATTCAGTATTCATGAAATTTGATGAAAAGTGTAAAAACCAATGAATTAATTTGAACATAATGTCCACGAAAATCCTAATATTCATATTATTCTATTATTCAATATTCATGAAAATTGATGAAAAGTGTAAAAACCAATGATTACATTTATTTGAACATAATGCCCATGAAAATCTTAACATTCATATTATTCAGTATTCATGAAATTTGATGAAAAGTGTAAAAACCAATGAATTACATTTAAGCATAATTCCTACGAAAATTCTAACATTCATATTTTTCAATATTCATGAAATTTGATTAAAAGTGTAAAAACCAATGAATTAATTTGAACATAATGCCCGAGGAAAACCAATATTCATATTTTGCAATATTCATGAAATTCGATTAAAAGTGTAAAAAATTAAAGAAATTTAAATGAATGGCAATAGAAAAAAAGTTTCAAAAACTAAATATTATTCGCTCATGTAAAAATAAATCTAACGTTAATCAAACTTTCAAACTTAATTCTGTATCTTGTTTATTTTAACAAAACATAATTTCATGTTAACTTTAATCAATATAATAGTATGGGCGTTTTTTTTAGCATTATTGATGATATCCTAATCTATATCTACACTCTTTACACAAGTAGAACGGTCGAAGCTATAAAAATTATCATATGTAAATCGAAGACATAAAAATAAAAATAAAACGAAACTTAGCAATCAGATAGTGAACTTGATATATATAACAAAAGATAATATAATAATAATAATAATTATTATTATTATAATAATAACAACAACAACAACCTCCTCTATAAAATGAAGAGCAACGTATTTGATTTTATATATATATATATATATATATATACACACACATATATATATATATATATATATATATATATATATATATATATATATATATATATAATACTTCCCTGTCACGCTCATCGGCACTGAAAGACATATGACTACTTAGTCTCTCCCCCTCCCTCAGGTGGAGAAGGACACTGGTCATCCCCTGTTGAGAGGGGGTACTCGGAGAGGTACACTCGGAAACCAAAATCTCCCAAAATTTCCGAAACTACCAAAATATTTAGACGTCATTTTTGACGGGTCTCGTACACTAGTAATCATAAAAAAAAAATTAAAATATTAATGGTGAGAATAAGTAAGACTTGAACGTCATCCGAATATTATTCTCAGAAATATTTCAAAAACGTCATCTCCGACGGAAATTCAGATAACGTCCGGATATGGGCGGATTTCCATTTCACGGCTGAGTTATTTCGGATGCGGCCAATTATAAATTAGATTTTATATATTCATAGAGAGAGAGAGAGAGAGAGAGAGAGAGAGAGAGAGAGTGCATATACTATTATTTTTGTTTTACATACATACATACATACATACATATATATATAAATATATATATATATATATATATATATATATATATATATATATATATATATATATATATATATATTATACATATCACTTCCAACTTTTTACTTAACAGTCAATCCATGCAATTTTTATTACTATACGATTAAACTTATGGCCAGGAAGGTGTTCACAAACAAACACAAACAGTGCATAAAACATAACCTCCTTCCAACTTCGTTGTCGGAGGTAATGAAACCTAAAACCTCAGAGTTGCAAGCGTGACTACGACAACATAACCTTACCACCAACGATGCCTTTCCTAATCAGAGAAACGTTCTAAGGAAACATTTTTTTCTTTCGACGTGGATAATGAAAATGGCTCAATTCCAGGCCGAAAGGCCAAGGCTGTACGAGATGTGGAAGAGAGTCAAGGGAAAATTAGGCCCTTAAAACCCTACAGAGAGATTTTTATTGCCTTCTTAAGAGCTTCTGTTTGGTATTTTTCAAGAACGCAAATGGCTCGTAAAAATCAATGGGCAAATGGCTTCGTCAGGAAGGTCAATTTGCGCAGTGCTTTTTCCAAGTCTTTTGTCATGCACTGGCTGTGTTTCAATTCAAGTGTTTTTACTTGGTTAAATGTATACACAATTATTCATATACACATATGAATATATAAGGTATACATATACATGCACACACACATAATATATATATATATATATATATATTATATATATATATATATATATATATATATATATATATATATATATATATAGGTATATATATATATATATATATATACACATATATATATACACGTATATATATACACGTGTGTGTGTGTAATTTATAAAATATCCATTGACCTATTTATCATAAATAAAATATTCATCTTACAAGAATAGTAGTCACGATGAAAATAAGAATTCTTTTTAGAATAAATTAATTTCCATAAACATAAAGAAAAACCCTCACGTCAGTAATTAGACTTTTCAGAATAAATACATTAAAAACAAAGATATTTGATTTCAAAAGTAAAATGATAACATCTTTTAGCAGACGACTGACTCATCAGTCGTCATAAATTACAGTAATCCTTACCTCTATTTGCATTCTTAACTTGGAATTCATCCATCAATCCACAAACAGGAAACACCTGTCATAGCAGTATTTGACATTCTATGGTAATGGTTTTTTGTTCACCTCAAGGACTGGGCTGCATTTCTCTGCAATAAGACATACATCACATTACTCAAAATTAAATATTTTATTTACCTCATTTGCAGCTTGGCAAACAATTTCAACAAATATATATATATATATATATATATATACACACACAGTATATAAAGTATGTATGCATATATATACATACTGTATATAGAATATATATATATATATATATATATATAAACTTACACAATAATTATTTCATGACACAGGAATATTCTTTATTCTTCTCTGTTTAATGTTATCCACGAATATAATATACAGTAATATATATGGACATGAGTCATGGAATGACAATAAAACAATATCCAACAGATTTTGTAGATTTGCGAAAAAAGCCCTCAGAGGAATATTGGGAGTTAAATGACAGGACAGGATTAGAAATAAAACTATAAAAGAGATCACTCAGATGCCATATGTGGATGAGATCATTGTGAGTGGTAGATGGAGATGGTTTGGCCATGCTCTTCACACTCCCAAAGAGAGATTAGTTCACTAAACTTTCAACTGGGCTCCACAAGGCACTAAAAGAGTTGGAAGACACAGGACTACGTGGCTGAGGACTAAGAAGCGTGAAGTAGATGATGAAGGGAGAAGCATTGATTTAAAGGCTCAAGATATCGAACCGATTGGCGAAATCTAACTGAGGCCCTTTGCGTCAATAGGCGTAGGAGATGATAATGATAATGATATTCAAGATATCGAGACAACTGGCGAAATCTAACCGAGGTCTTTGCGTTAATAGGTGTAGGAGATGATGATCATCATATTCAATACAATAGCAGTGATATTATATATATATGAGAGAGAGAGAGAGAGAGAGAGAGAGAGAGAGGACTGGTCAACATGGAACAATGGACATAATAAGCAAACAAACCTCCTTCGTTCGGAAAGGACAATAGCAGATTGAAGAAGCAAAGAACTCCTTCGTGAGTAAAGGAGGCGAGGAAATACAAACTCTCGGGTTCCTCTCCCAAATGGATGGTCACGGAATCCGCAAGATAACTCCGCAAACAGCTCCTCATTACATTGACGACGCCACCAATTAGGGATGATTTACAAAGACAAAGGGAAGAGATAAAAAGATCCAAGGCGAGGGAATCTCTTTCTCTCTCTCTCTCTCTCTCTCTCTCTCTCTCTCTCTCTCTCACGTCAGGCAAAGAAAAAAGTTAATTAGTTTTCGCTGTATTGAAAAATAAACTTGAATATTGTTCCCCTTTGGACTGTATGATTTTGGACTATATAGCACGGCGCTGGGGCTTGTAAGACCAATCAACACCCAGGTGCATCGAAAGTAAAACCTTAGAATTACACTATTAGTAGAAAGTTAGAAGAAGCTGGACAACTAGATGGAAGAAATGAAGTTAGAAAGGAGGTAAATTAGAAGGATGTTGCAAAGACCCTAAAGTAATGCCTACATTGCACTGCGTGAGGCGCACTGACGACAATCCTTATAAATGTGTTCCCCTTTGGTATATACAGAAGATGTTGCTTTACTATTAATTTGGAAAAAAAATATATAATTTCCGGAAAAAGCAAAACTGTAATCATCAAACTGAATCACACTACGGGAAATATTTCTAAAACATCATGCAAAAACATTTCCTCTTTCCCTCGTTTGTTCGCTAAGGTTAATATCAAATCCTGTAAACGTCTCTATTAAATCAATAAAAACCAAGAAAATTATATCCTTATTACAATGACAGTCATTGGGAAAAAATCTTGCATCCTGGATGGAAGTCATTTTGACCAAGCGTAACCGGATACGGAATACGACTGATTATAAATTGCTTTATGAATTGGATAAAGTTGCAGCAAATGGCATAAGTCTTTTTATAGTTTATATATGACATCTGTTTTGACGTTGTTACTGTTTTTTATAATGATTTATTGTTAATTTGTTCCCATCCTTTATTTATTTCCATATTTCCTTTCCTCACAGGGCTACTTTTCCCTATTGGAGCCCTTGGGCTTATAGCATCTTGCTTTTCCAACTAGCGTTGTAGCTTGGCTGATAATAATAATAATAATAATAATAATAATAATAATAATAATAATAATAATAATAATCACTATAGCGTTATTAAAACAAATAAAGAATAATCAAATTTGATTTTATTCAATAAATACAAGTAACAGTATGTACATTGTATAAAATATACATATACATGTACGTTTCGATAATTTATTCATGAACAAGAAGTTTCAAATATGACGGTTGAATATTTAGTTATGCACACACACGCAACTCCTCCTCATCAAGGTATGACTACTTCCTCTACCCCTTACAGAGGGACGGGTTAGAGCTGAGCGAGACCGAAAAGTAATATATTATATTATATTATATATTATATATATGTATATATACATATACATATGTATATATAATATATATAATATATATAGTATATATATATAGATATATATATATATATATATATATATATATAATATATATATATATACATATATATATGTATGTATATATGAACAGTATTTTTATATATACAGTATAGTCAGACACTTGCTCTTTATCATATAGAGATCATTACTGTTTTTAATTTCTTATTAATTTTACCCCGTCATTACTAGAGTCTCGGGGCAATGCCACAAAAGCAATCTGATGACCATAGTTATCGGGTCGCCATTATTTAGAAATCAACAAATGAATTCTGGCATCTTTGAATAAAGGATGTTAGAAAGCCCCATTTTGGGGGAGCAACGTCAAGGATCTCCCTGATTGGATGATGAATTTAAGTCAAATGGCACTGCGCTGGGCCCAGGGAGGCCATTTGGCACTAAGGTGCAACTGTGGGAGAACCCGAAGTAATGGGTAAAAGGTTTGAAAGCAATCAGGAATAGAGGATTCTAAAACTCTCCTTAAAACCTAAGTTAAGGATTGGATTAGAGTTCTCTTGCTTGAGTGTACACTTGGGCACACTATTCTAACTGTTTTCTCTTCCTCTTGTTTTGTTTAATTTTTTATAATTTATATAGGATATATTTATTATAATGTTGTCACACTTTTTAAAATATTTTATTTTTCCTTGTTTAATTTACTCACTAGGCTATTTTCCCTGTTGGGACCCCTGGGCTTGTAGCATCAAGCTTTTCCAACTAGGGTTAAAACATTTTATTTTTTCCTTGTTTCCTTTCCTCACCAGGCTATTTTCCCTATTGGGACCCCTGGGCTTGGAGCATCCTTCTTTTCCAACTAGGGTTGAAGCTTAGCATGTAATAATAATAATAATAATAATAATAATAATAATAATAATAATAATAATAAGAGTTTGGGGCATAGTTCCAGGCATTGGGGTTTGGGAGGCCAATCAGTGCCAATGTACATCTGGGGGAAAACTTGGCAGTTGAACAATAAAGTAAAATTTAAATGGAAGGAACCGGAAACGGATACATATTAGATAACTGAGAGGATGTTGTAAAAGCCTTTGCGTAATGCCTACGGTAAACCGCTTGAGTTACACTGACGGCAGTACATCCCGACAGTTTTTTTTTTTTTCTTTTCTTTTTTTCCAAATATCTTCATCCTCTCGATTGCCCCAAACGGATGTGTGGTTTATTTCTTGTAGATACGTTTCAAAAACTTTATAAATGAATGTATTTTTGTAATATGATAGCGTGTTCCGATTGTGGAGATAATAAATGACATTATAAAACACACACTTAATCTACGTCACTTAGATACGAGTAAAAAAAAAACGTTTTATTACTAGCGTTTTCAATGTAACAAAAATTAACTAACAGCAACAAAAAGCGTCATGTGGAATTACGATTGTTATAATCCGCTAGTAAGAAGTAACGAATCATTATACCGTCCTTCTATTTTACCGCAAACTACTTACCGTAAGTACAAACAGTAGCCTACATTACTGACGTTTCTGTGTAGTTCGATTAAACCAGTAGCACTACAGGATCCATAAAAAGTCTCAACTTACTGAACTTTGAGACAATATGTAGCTATACAAACAATTGGAAATTCACACATAATTATAATGAATAATCCACCTAAAACTAAAAGTAAACTGAGAAATATCAAAATTAAGACATCAAGGAATCATAAGTTTCAATTTACTGAGCTTTAAGGCAATACATTGCTATGCAGACAAAAGGAAATTCACTCGTAGTGATAATGAATTATCAATCTAAAATCGAGTAAATTGAGAAATATCAAAATGAAGACGAGATCAAGGATTCATAATAAGTTTCAACTTATTGAACTTTGAGACAATACATTGCTATGCAGACAAAAGGAAATTTACTCATAATGATAATGAATTATCAATCTAAAATCGAGTAAATTGAGAAATATCAAAATGAAGACGAGATCAAGGATTCATAATAAGTTTCAACTTTTTGAACTTTGAGACAATACATTGCTATGCAGACAAAAGGAAATTTACTCATAATGATAATGAATTATCAATCTAAAATCAAAAGTAATCTGAGAAATATCAAAATTAGGATGAGATCAATGAATCATATTAAGTTTCAGCTTATTAAACTTTGAGACAATACGTTGCTATTCAAACAAAAGGAAATTCACACATAATGATAATGAATAAATCTAAAATCAAAAGTAAATTGAAAAGTCTATATAAAAAGATAAGATAAGAGATAAAACCTAGATATATGTCTACTTTAGGCTCCAGAGCCTTTAATATGCGGCCCCGAGACTATATAATAAGCTCCCACAAAACATCCGAATGATTGAAGACATTAAGGCTTTCAAGAGGAAACTGAAGACTTTCTTATTTCATGAGTCTTTTGACACTGTCGATTTAACAGTAAATGAACAATATATGATATGAAATATTAAATACTCTAAACGAACAAGGGTAAAACGGCAGTGGAGGTCTTGTTGAGAGTGGTGTTCCCCTGCTGTATGGG
>NW_027172144.1:80000-82782 GCF_036898095.1 Palaemon carinicauda | reverse complement strand
CGGGATTAACTGATATGTAAAAGGCTGGAAATGGTTAAATTTTGAAAGGTCAAGGTCGAGACCCTTATACCTGAATACACACAATCTCCAACAACATTCTTTATTATTCTCCAACAAAATGTTTCTCCAACACTTGAAAATTATATCTTTAATACCCAGCTAGTGCCTTTTTTCCTCTCCAACACATTACCATATCTTTCAACACTGTCTTTCACTACGCCACCAGTCTCCAACGAAAATTCCCGGGACCTCTTTCTCCAACAATTTTATTTCCATCGCTCTTTCCATCTATCTCCAACACCCAATATGCATCAGATAATGGCTTCATGTGTGTGTGCGTGTGTCTATGTATGTGTGTGCGTTATACATCAACAACAAACCGATTCCACTCCACTGCAGGACATGGGCCTCAGACATGTCCTTAGTCATGCCTGGTGTTTGGCCATTTTCATCACCACACTGGCCACTGTGAGTTGATGATGGTGGGAGGCCTTTAGTCTGATCGCTCACAGCAAACCTTTCGCTACATATCTAAGAGGGAAATAAGAAATAGAATAGTGTTTAAATAGAATTAGAATGTAAGCATGGTAATAATAGAATTAATTGAAGAAATATATGATGAAAAAGCAAAATGAGAATATGGGAGATAAGCTGGAGGGACTCGTGTGTGGTGGGGGGGGGGGGGGGGTTAGACTGGGAGGGGTGAGGTATGAGTAGTCTTTGCTGGGCAAGTAAGGGCACGGCATGACCCAGCTGATAGCCTTCCTCGTAAACATGACGATGGTGTTTGAGTAGGAAATTACTTCCAATTGAAAATCGTTATTTTAATCTGAACTATAAATTACACATGAGTCTGGATTCACGATTTTAATAAACAGAGAGGGAAAATAAGTTAATTTTGAAATTATCGATTATAATACATTAAACGCTTTGCATGTGGCTTCTGGGATCCTGTAATATAACTTGTAATAGGTATTATACGAGATATGTGTAGGCCAACGTCTTCGCTTTGTACGAAACCCTCTCTCATGTTCTTTTGTTTTGTTCAAGGTAGATATATTGATTAATAGCTTTACGCTACCGTCTACCACTACTGCCCAATAATAATAATAATAATAATGTTTATTGGACCAAAATATCTACATTAAAAGATTTCCAATAAAGATTCGGTCCAAGCCCATATGAAGCAAAGCTCTTGGGAACAATACAACTAAAATTATATTGTAATTAAGAAGAAAATTAAAATTTATATGCATATACAGAATATGTACATACTTTACATACACACATTTATATATATATATATATATATATTATATATATATATATATATATATATACATATATATATATATAGTATATATATATAGTGTTGTGTGTGTGTGTGTGTGTGTGTATACAAACGGAGGAGCTTCAGTGCATAGTTGTTATGAGATTTCTGTTTTTTTTTTTTTTTTTTTTTTTTTTAAAGATCGAACGCTGTGTAATGCCTATTGCTAAGCGAGCTGAATATTCCAATGTTTAATACCGTGTATAGAGTTCTCTTGCTTGAGGGTATAATCGATCACACTTTTCTATATTATTTCTCTGCCTATTGTTTTTTTTATAGTTTTTATCATTTGTATATTAAAGATTTATTTTAATGTTGTTGTTCTTGAAATATTCCATTTGATTGTTCATTACTTCTCTTTGCGATTTATCTATTTCCATGTTTCCTTCCCCCACTGGGCTATTTTCCCTGTTGGAGCCCTTGGGCCTTATAACATCTTGCTTTTCCAACTAAGGTTGTAGCTTGTTAACACGTGTGAAAGGAAGAGTTAAGTTGGGCGTTTCTTGTTCCATGTGGATGAAGTAATTGTTACTTCCGCCAACGAAATTAGAAGGAGGTTATGTTTTACTCCCTTGTATGTCTTTGTGTTTGTTAGTGAACAGCTTCCTGGCAACCAATTTCAATCGTAGGGTAATGAATCTTGCCGGGATTAACTGATATGTAAAAGGCTGGAAATGGTTTAAATTTTGAAAGGTCAAGGTCGAGACCTTATACCTGAATACACAGAAATTTCCAACATATCTCCAACAACATTCTTTATTATTCTCCAACAAATGTTTCTCCAACACTCTGAAATTATATCTTTAATACCCAGCTAGTGCCTTTTTTCCTCTCCAACACATTACCATATCTTTCAACACTGTCTTTCACTACGCCACCAGGTCTCCAACGAAAATTTCCCGGGACCTCTTTCTCCAACAATTTTATTTCCATCGCTCTTTCCATCTATCTCCAACACCCAATATGTATCAGATAATGGGCTTCATGTGTGTGTGCGTGTGTCTATGTATGTGTGTGTGGGCGTTATACATCAACAACAAAACCGGTTCCACTCCACTGCAGGACATGGGCCTCAGACATGTCCTTAGTCATGCCTGGTGTTTGGCCATTTTCATCACCACACTGGCCACTGTGAGTTGATGATGGTGGGAGACTAAGTCTGATAACTCACAGCAAACCTTACCTAGTATGGGTGGCCTTGATTAGTAACAGCCTGGCTGATCATGGCGAGATGCAAATCCTTTCGCTACATATCTAAGAGGAAAATAAGAAATAGAATAGTGTTTTAATAGAACTTAAAACGTAAGTATAGTAAATAATAGAATTAATTGAAGAAATATATGATAAAAAAGCAAAAAGGAGAATATGATTAAACTATACGGAGATAAGCTGGACGGACTCCTGTGTGTTGGGGTGGTGTAGTGGGAGCTGGGGAAGTAACCGTTCAAACCC
>NW_027172144.1:72500-75000 GCF_036898095.1 Palaemon carinicauda | reverse complement strand
TGTTTTAGTAAGACTCCAAGTTTCTAATATATAAGTTAATAATATATATATATATATATATATATATATATATATATATATATATATATAATTTTTCTATCACTGTGTGTACACCTATATCTACACATGTATATATGAAAATATGTATATACACATTTAAACATGTATACATGTACATATACATACATGTAGGATATATATCTATATATGTATACATATGTATATGAAATGCATATATACGTTATAATATATATCATTTGCATAGACATATATATATATACATATACATATATGCATATATATGAATTTATATATATGTATATATATATATATATATATATATATATAGATGTGTGTGTATATGTATATATACAGGTATATATATATATATATATGATATCAATCACGGTGCAGGAACTCTCTTTTTCCATTTTTACAATATAATAAAAGCATATAATCCCATTCATTGCACGTCTAACTGCCTTTGCGAGATGAAGAATCATTTTTCATGGAATAGTAATAGCAATGAGGGATTTTTTTTATTTTTATTGTATATATATATTCCAACGAAGGCGGCCATTTCATGAATTTTTCGTCTTCCTTCAACGAAAATTCCTTTTTAATTAGACTAAAAACGAGATGCCTATGCCATCTATTGGCACACCAAGCTTCTCCCAGTGAGGACAATGGCCAATCAGCGATCAGATTCCTCTAACTGTAAATATCACACATATAACCCAGTACTTGGCTTAGAGTTAGAGCACACCTCCCGGTATAGCTACTAACTTCGGCCTCGCAGTAAGGCCAGCCAATGAAAATAAATGGCATAGTCTTCAATCAAAAGCGCATAAAAGAGGGTCACCTGATTATACAGTATATATATATATATACATATATATATATATATACATATTTATGTATATATATACTTATATATATATATATATATATATATATATACAGTGTATATATATACATATATATAGACATATATTATAAGTTACATATTGCCAGTTGTCTCTATCTTGAGCTTTTAAATCAATACTTTTCCATTCATCGTCTCCTACTTCATGCTTCATATTTCCCAGCCATGTAGGCCTTGGTCTTCCACCTCTTCTAGTGCCTTTTGGAGCCCAGCTGAACATTTGGTGAACTAATCTCTCCTGGGGAGTGGGAAAAGCATGCCCAAACAATCTCCATCTACCCCTCATCATGATCCCAACATATGGCACTCGATTAATCTCTCTTAAAGTTTAATTTCTATTCCTGCCCTACCATTTAACTCCCAATATCCTTCTGAGGTCTTTGTTCTCAAATCTACAAAATCTGTTGGAGATTGTTTCATTGTCAAACCATGACTCATGTCCATAGAGTAACAACGATCTCACTATAGTGATATATAGTCTGATTTTATATGTAATTTCAGGTGATTTGATTTCCGAATTTTACATAACCTAGCCATTGCCTGATTTGCTTTTGTCTGTCCTTTACTAAATTTTAATTCTAAAGACCCTGTATTGGAGATCATGGTTCTTAATTACTTAAATGATTCCATTCTATTAATCCTCTCTTGTTCCAATGATATGTCACTTTCCATTGCTTACTTCGTTCTCATACACACACACACACACTCATATATATATATATATATATATATATATATATATATATATACATACATATATATTATACATGCAATTAGCACTTAGACGAAATAGGTTTAGTTAAGAATGTTTTATTCCATGAATATATACTTTCATAGTATATACATTGTATATATATGCAGATATATATTTTATCATTATCATTATTGTTATTATTATTAATATCATCATTATTATTATTATTTCTATTATTATCACTATGGACAGTAAACTGTCTAAAGTAACAGCAGCAATTTAACCTTAATAATGTTTATGTTTATTCGCAGTAAAATGCACTCATCTACTTAAACATCCTCATCTCCATTACAACCTTTAGTAGAACTGATTCCAATCCATATGTCAATACTGGTCTGACAGCTGGCTTGTGCATTCAGCCCTTAGTTATGGGCACTTTTTTATCTTTTGACACCAGACACCTTCCTCCTGCTGTTCCAGACACATTGAGTCAAGATGTTAATTTCCTTCTCCATGTCTTCAGCCTTGCCAATTGCTGAGCCAATATATTTGAATTCATGAGCCCTGCTGATGTTTCCTCCACCTAATTTGATTGTGGTTTGCAGGTTGCCATTCAATTTGGTTTTCATATATTCAGTCATCTTCCTGTTTATCCTTAACCCTCTAGTCTCCAAGGTATATCTCCATCTTTCCAGCTTCCTTTCCAGATTTTCCCTATGCTTGTCTAACAAGACTATGTCATCTGCTTAGAGCAGACACCATACTGGTTTGTTTAGGATATCCTCTATCAACACATGTAAGACAATATTAAATAGATATTGTAGCCCAACCTCAACTTTAAAGGTTTTTGTCCTTCCAACTGTAGATCTGATGCTGGTCTT
>NW_027172144.1:40000-62500 GCF_036898095.1 Palaemon carinicauda | reverse complement strand
GAGGCGCTTTGTGTCAGTAGGCGTAGGAGGAGATAATGATGCATCTCCTCCTACGCCTATAACTTCAAGCAAGGAAAATGTGGATATAAGGATTCTTAGGAAACAAATCCTCCCATCACCCAAAAAGACGACCCACTAATTACCTCCGCCAACAAAGTTGGAAGGAGGGTATGTTTTCGCCCCTGTTTGTCTGTTTGATTGTGAACAGCTTCTTAGTCATAATTTTAATCGTAGAGTAATGACACTTGAAAGGATTAACTGTTATGTAAAAATGTGGAAATGATTAAATTTTGGAAATTCAAGTTCAAAGGTTAAGGTCACGGTCGAGCAAAATGTCAAATTCACGTAATCAGCCATAAGTTTGGACATCATTGTCACAGAGTCTTCAAACTTGGTTCATATTTGAGTGTATGAATATCCTCGCCAATTAATACCGGTTAAGGTCAAAGGTCAAGGTCGAGCAAAAGGTGCCCCTCGACCATTATTTAGATCAACATTTAAATCTAACAAAATAATCCCCTTATCAATACTCTGTGATAACTATATCCAATTTTGCCACAGGGCCTCAGTAATTATCAAGCGAATTAAAGCTCTTGCAATAGAAACTGAATTAGCAATGTAGGAAAGAGTTCAGCAAAATAGTTCAAATGTTATCATTAACTGTTCCTGGCACGAACACAGGCGATGAGACAGGGGCATCCTTGCCCGGTGACTGCCAGACTGGGGTTCGAGTCCCACTCAAACTCGCTAGTTCTTTTGGTCGCTGCACCCTCATCATTCTTATGAACAAAGAATGTGGGGTTTGAGGAGCCCATAGTTCTATCTGCTGAGTCCTCAGTAGACATTACCTGGCCCTCCCTGGTCAGAGCTTGGGTGGGGATGGGGCTTGGGCGCTGATCATATGTAATATGGTCAGTCTCTAGTACATTGTCCTGATTTATTGGGTAATGTCACTGCCCTTGCCTCTGCCATTCATGAGTGGCCTTTAAACCTTTAAAATAGGAGTGAAAGAGATTTAATGAATAAAGGCCAAGTGGCCTACAAGGTCTATAGATGAGATGGCAGGTCCCCTTGAATCTGAAGGGCTTGGAAAGTATTTGGAAAGTATTTTTCAATAAAGTATCTTAAGCAGTCAATCTATAATTTGAAAATTACCTACGAGTTTTTGGGAGCATAATACAGCCACTTGTATTCGCATAATCATGCAAAACAAAATGAATCAATGTCTAAAAAAGAATGTACTTGATTGTTTGTTTCTATATTAACTACGTTAAACAAAAACTTGCCCCCCCCCCCCGTCTCTCTCTCTCTCTCTCTCTCTCTCTCTCTCTCTCTCTCTCTCTCTCTCTCTCTCTCGCTGAATGTCTTCAAAGCCGGTAGAACCCAGTTATGTGTTATTTGCCATCAGTGACTTGAACAAGACTGATGTCGAAATAATCTGATGTCGCTTGTTAACGGAAGGAATTGTTTAGTTATGTCACTCCATTAATTTTGACATGCTTTTCCTCCTCCTCCTCCTCCTCCTCCTCCATCATATATATTATATATCTATATACATTTTAATAAATAAATAAATATATATATATATATATATATATATATATATATATATATATATATATATATAGGCTATATACATATATATATATATATATATATGTATATATATATATATATATATATATATAGGCTATATATATATATATATATATATATATATATATATATATATATATATATATATATATATTTATACACATATAAACATATATATACATATATATGTGTGTTTGTGCGTATGTGTCAATCATATTGCAGACAAACTTTTTCCATCTTTTCAACATTATAAGAATATGAAAAATCCCAGTTATATATATATATATATATATATATATATATATATATATATATATATATATATATTTGTGTGTGTGTGTGTGTGTGTATTGTTGTACATGGTAATGTAGAGGTCTGGGTGTACAGGAGATTAACATACTTTCAAAACAAAACAATTTCATTTGAATCTAATAATAATAGATGATATTTGTAATATGATATCCAGCATTTTCAATACATAATTTGATGCGCTTTACAATATTCGGGTGAACTCGATTAAATTGGAAGTAATATAAATAGCTTTAAAATGGGGGTGTCGAAGGTTAAATTCTTTTGCAATTTTGTGATAAGGCCATCCATCCTTCCTTCTCGTCCACTTAAAGAGTACCATCTAGATTCTTCCTCTTTAGACAGAGCCATCATTCGATCTGGACAGAAAAAAATGACATAAATAAAATTAATTTCCTTTGTACCCAGACTTTGTGAACACCCAGTAGATTGCCTGGCACTTGGCTCTTGCAATAATGCTGCCCCTAGTTGATAAGTTTCCTTTGGGTTGTAGGTTATTAAGGAGCAAGGGATAAAGGATATTCAGCAACATTTATTTATGTGTAGGTGGTTGAAGATGAAGGGCTGAAGGATAATCTATTTGTCAATTTACATTTCCTAATAAAAGTTAGAACACCCAGCCCTACATGGCTGATGACTTTGAATAGTGAAGTAGGAGCTGATGAATGGAGAAGTATTGATTTAAAAGCTCAAGATAGAGACGACTGGTGAAATCTAACTGTGGCTCTTAGCTTCAATAGGCGTAGGAGGAGATGAAGAAAAAATGTACGTTTATTCCTTATTTTGGAGGTCCCCTTCCTCTTCCGTCAGTTTAGTTGTAGAGAAAGATGTATAGTAGCAAGTTCTGATAAGTAGAACTCGGGAATGAGAAAGAAATTATTTAGTTACAGACGTTGGTAAAGAAATATAACTTCCTCATGAGTTAAAGCTTCACAGTGGGGGATGGAGGTAGGGGGAGTGTTGACGTAGCCTGGGTGGACTTGCAGGGAATAAGGTAGGAGACGGGGGTGGGGGCGGGGGGGAGTTGGTTGGCAGTGTCTAAAAATAGATTCTGAAAGACGGTGAAGGCAAAAACGAAACCCACCGAATAAACAGAATAAGGAAAGGGAATAAGAACCAGAGGAATAATACATATACTGGAATGAAAAGAACTAGATGGTGTTAGTTATGATAAGAATACTTTAGCTATTTGAAATAAGAGTGTCTGAGGAGGTATAGAGGGAATTCGTGATGAAATTAGAGGAATATCAAAGGATACAGTTAGTTTGCATTAAAGGGTTTGTTAGTGGAAGTCAAATAAACTGTGTGGATACGACAGGGGCCAGGCAATTGACATAGAGATTAATGAAGTAAGGGCAGGGGCCAGGCAATTGACATAGAGATTAATGAAGTAAGGGAAGCGGTTATTCTATGGTAATTAAATCTATTAAATAAATCTTAAGAGATTCTGTTTTTCTTTCAAATAGTTTACTGGGTTAATATTGTAAAGGATACAGCGGCCCAAGGCATACTAAGTAAATTTTCAAGGATTTCTACACTTTCCTCATTTGGGAAACATTTTTCTAATTGCTGATTATTTTTCTTGAAAAATGTGTTCAATTTATATCAATTGGGAAAAAATTCTACTGCATTTATAAGTGGTTAAATTCTGACAGATATTCCCTAGCCCTGGGACTTATCATTTCTGTCAGAGTTGATTTATCTTATGTTCATTCCACTGGACTTTGCATAGCCTGAAGTCACTTTCTGCCTTACCATGTCAACGGGAGATCTCTTGGTTTGTCGAACTCAACACTTGAAAGAACCCATTGTATTCTATAAAATTCATATAACGTCTTCAGATTAACTTACTTCAGCGTTATCTGAATGTTCTAAGATAGCTTTGCTAATATCAGTAACAAATGCTGCCTTCTTTATTTCTTCACTGGCCTTCTTTGATTCATATGGCATCTAAATATTGTCTGTCTGCCTCTTAACTTTTAACTCATTCAGAGGATCTTTGAAATCGAATATATATATATATATATATATATATATATATATATATATATATATATATATAAATATATATATATATATATATATATATATATATATATATATATATATATACATACACACATACACACACACACGCACACACACACAACAGCGACATGCAGCCATTTCTAGTCCCCTGCAGGACAAAGGACTCAAAAATGGCCTTATTCATGTCTGGGATTTGGCCATTTTCATCACCATGCCACTGCGAATGAATGATGGTGGGAAACTTTAGTCTGATCGCTTACAGCAAATAAACCACATTAAGGTATCCTCACTCACATACCATATATATATATAAATTATATATATATATATATATATATATATATATATATATATATATTTATTATCAAATGCTAAGCTACAACCCTAGTTGGAAAAGCAGGGTGCTATAAGCCCAGGGGCCCCAACAGGGAAAATAGCCCAAGGAGGAAATGAAATAAGGAAAAATTAAATATTCTATGAATAGACTAGTAACATTAAAATAAATATTTCTTATATAAACAATAAAAACTTCAATAGAAAAAAAAAGGAAGAGAAATTAGATAAATGTGTGCCTGAGTGTAGCCTCAAGCAAGAGAACTCTAACTCAAGACAATGGAAGACCATGGTACAGAGGCTATGGCACTACCCAAGACTAGAGAACAATGGTTTGATTTTGGAGTGTCCTTCTCCTAGAAGAGCTGCTTACCATAGCTAAAGAGTCTCTTTTACCCTTACCAAGAGGAAAGTAGCCACTGAACTATTACAGTGCAGAAGTTAACCCCTTGGGTGAAGAAGAATTATTTGGTAATCTCAGTGTTGTCTGGTGTATGTGGACAGGAAAAAATGTAAAGAATAGGCCAGACTATTTGGTGTATGTGTAGGCAAAGGGAAAAGGAACCGTAACCAGAGGGACGGATCCAATGTAGTACTGTCTGGCCAGTCAAAGGACCCCATAACTCCCAAAAGGTAGTCTCTCAACGGGTAGCTGGTGCCCTGGCCAACCCACTACCATGATCAGCAAAGCTGTACCTGCCAGGGCTACCCATATTAGGTTGGCTTGCTGTGAGCGGTCAGATAAAAGTCCCCCAAAACCACTAATTCAGACTTGCATGATTCAAGACATCTGAGGCCTTTGTCCTGCAGTGGACTAGAAATGGCTGTGTTTGTTGATGTTGCGAGTGCACACACACACACACACATATATATATATATATATATATATATATATATATATATATATATATATATATATATATATATATATATATATATATTATATATATTCATATATATATATGTATATATACATATATATATAAATGTTAACACTAAATTGATTTCATATTAAAATAAACATTCTCTCTCTCTCTCTCTCTCTCCTCTCTCTCTCTCTCTCTCTCTCAATTGCAAAGGATATGTTTTAGTATGTGTACCTATTTTCCTAATATCTGAAAAATAAACTGTCAAAAATACCTTCAACGTAAATGTTTTCTCAGCCAATATTTCAATTTTTAAAAACAAATGAATTCGATCAGGGAAATTATTAAAAATATTTACCTAACCAACTATCAAAGTAAACAGGAATTTCATCACCATATTCACTATTGAAAGTGCATCATATATTTATAGGACAATATTTAAATAACTTTGATTTGCCTTTGCTTACAAAACTGGTAACAAAACTTTAGATCAATATGAAGAATGCATTTTTCAGCCAGAGGATGAGGTTTTGATTCAGAGTACCGTATAAATATAAGTATCGTATAAGTATGATATGGGCTTGATTTATTACTCATATATGCAATAAATGAGACATAATATATATAAAATTAAAGGTTTTATTCTATATATTTATTCGAAAGAAAGTACAAAAATGGAAATTTTCCAATGGTTTATGAACTGGCATTTGTCTCTTTTACCTAGTTGAAAGAGTGAACCACAATTTCCTAACAGTTTGTCCGAATGGAGCGTTCCTATTGGCTAAGGACTATGTGTTTTTGCCCTTGCCCGAAAGGAGCGTTCCTATTGGCTAATTTCCTTACCGTTGCCCGAATGGAGAGTTCTTATTGGCTAATGACATCGGAAGGTAACTCCCAAATCCTTCCTTAAAGACGGATTTTCTTTCCAATATTTTACTTCCAAAATGACCTCACTGAGGCCATCTGTTGATATCTTTAGGTACATGCCAAGTTCACTAAATCAACTTAAAAATTATCGTATTTTTAATCTAAAAATACATATAAAATATTCCTTACATATAATAGATGAATAACATATGAAATTAAAATATTTAATTCAATAAGAATGTCAAGATAAACAGTATATTGACATTTACAAAATAATCTTAAAGAGAAATACTCGTACACAGTTTTGGCAAAATTTATTTAGCACATCAGGAGGGGCCCAGAATTGCCAACAAATTAATTGGATAAAATTTCTAATTTAGAGGAAGTGAATGATCACTTGGATAATATAGAAAGCGGAAAATATATATTTTTCAAATTTAATATCATCGTCCTGCTAAAGAGGTCATGAATAAAATATTTAGCCTGATTACGTTTCTTTCAAAGTAAATAGGTTGGCTACTCTCATCATCGAGTGGACAAGGAAATAAACATTATGTTCTTTTAGCTTTTAACTTTTATAACAACATAATATTTATAAACAAAATAGTCCGATCAGTTAACTACTGGTACTTTCTATTTGTACATATGAAGACAGCACAGTGATAAAGGCAGTAATCAGGACAAATAATTCTTCCCAAACCCTTTAATCTAAATTCTAAAGGAACAACCCTTAGACAACACTATATCAGAAAGGATTATTTTCATTATGATATTAATTTTGGACCTACTCTCAATGCCGTATTTCATTTATCTACTTATCCCTAGATTCCATATGATTTAGCAGTCCAATAAGTCTGGAATATTAATTTGAAAAGGATAAAATTCGTGAGGAAACGAACCAGAATAACCAAGAATATTGTTAGTGTGTCTAAAATTATGCTGGAAATTAACATAGTTATAAGCATTATTGAATTTATATTATGCTTCATTTAAGGTTTTATGTTTAATTTGTTTAAGTATTGAGAGAAAAACGCTTAATTTTCTTAACATTCTAATGCTGGCAATTTTTATAATTATTTTACGTAGTACTGTATTTTCCTTTCAAAATTGGATATTTAACACAACGTATATCTCACAATCTGATATTTATAGGATTATGAACATACACTGTTGCCATTTTATTAAAAAAAAACTATATAATAAGGACAATTTTCTATGCGAGTAAGAATAGATGGAAGTTATAAGTCACTCAATGAAAAAACTATTGTATATTTCTCTTACAAAATAATAAAAAAAAAAAATCTCTAGATCAACATAAGTCAGCAATCTAATATCATGTTGAATTCTTCTACTACTAAAAGCGAATCCTAAATTATTCTGAACTTGATTCAAAGGTTTGAAGGCTATTCAAGAATAAGGTTCTGGTATTACTAAAGAAGGAAGCCTCTATACCGAAGAGGTTCCAGAATGTCCAACACTAACATCGGATAGCCTTCTTTATTCTAAGGAAATAAATGGTCATTATTAGCCAATAACCAAAGACTAAACCTCATTCACTAAAAATATACAATTTTTATCGTACAAGAGATCGTTTGATTTAACTCATTTACTCAAGTTCATCTTCTTTTAGGGTTTTGCAAATGGCAGTCCTTCTGCAAGGTCGTCTACGTTTGTAACCAAAACTATTCATTAGAGTTCATATTAATCTAAGATAAAAAGCCTTTATGATCATTTATCACGAATAGTAGAGGATATATGATTAATGGAAAGTATGTTATTTTAGTCAGAAATATTCTCTACATGGTCAAATCTCTCTCTCTCTCTCTCTCTCTCTCTCTCTCTCTCTCTCTCTCTCTCTCCATATTTTGCGTTTAATCTCCTCGGGAGACTTGTGTGAGGAAGGAAGGCTGGCCTGCCATCCTTCCTTGGTAGGCCTGTAGGTAGGCTGTAGGCGAGCCAGCTAGAGCAGGCTGCAGCCTGCTGTAGCTGGCGGTCTATTCAGGCAGCTGGTTACTTCACAGAATGCTAAGTTGCCATTTTGTCAATGATCATAATTAATAGTATTTTTAAAGTAAATTAACACCAGTTTGTGTATATTGATTATTAAACAACTTCAACACCTTTATACCTATCTATGTAAAAGGTGTTTCAACGAAATATAGGTCAATTTCAAAGAAAATTGTCGTCTGCATTTCAACAATTGGATGTTTATTGACGTCTTTTCTCTGCTCACGTGTGACAACTTGACACTATAGAGACATGGGTGTATGTTATCTGATATTGTGACCATACAGTTTATCATTAAAAGTATATATATATATATATATATATATATATATATAATATATATATATATATATATATATATACCGATTGCCGCAAAGGGCCTCAGTTAGATTTCGACAGTCGTCTCTATCTTGAGCTTTTAATGGAATTTGGGTCATTTATCCAGGGAGGCCATTCCTATCCAAGGTGCAGCTGGGTGAAATTATTTAGAAATTTAGCAAGGAGTTAAAACATAACTCTAAAAAAATGGGTGCAACTGAAGTCCAAATTGAGATTGCAATAACTCATGAATAATACTGTACCGCTCATGTTTCTTACATACTTATACTGTACACTGTAATACTATTTTTTTTTATCTCTCGTTCTTTCCTGCTCTAATAATAGAAAAACCCGTCTAAGCTTAAAGTCTATAGATGTATATGTAGATCTTTTTTAAGCTTACCATCGCATTCATTCAGATTGTATGCATTTTTTGACATTGTTGCTCTCAACTGTTTGCATACAAGCTATTTATCTGTTAAATAAACTTCACTTGCATTCACCTCGCCTTTCTATTAAGTGCCTAACAGATCACCTTTCCACAATGCCCACAGTACACCGTATTATCCCCAAAAAGGGCATATTTAGCTTATATTTAGGGTGAGCCAGGGCACTAATCTATCAATATGTATTTATTGCCGACAATCATTTATTCAACCCTGATAATAATGATGTCTTGATTTAGTAGAAATGAATTTTGATGAAAATTTTTTGACATTCTTTTTATTTGAAATGTTTAGTACATGAATCTGATCACTTCTGCTCTCTCTCTCTCTCTCTCTCTCTCTCCTCTCTCTCTCTCTCCTCTCTCTCTCTCTCTCTCTCTGTCTGTTTTATATATTATTGAATACAATTTTTTATATTTTTGATAATATTTCTTGGAGTGTTAATTTTTTTACTAAGTTGGTTATGGGTTCATAACATGTACTGCTTATTGAAATCAGTCAGTCTGTGAAATATGTGTGTGTGTGTTTGTGTCTTTGTGTGTGTGTGTGTGTGTGATAGATAATTTTATAGTTTCTTTTTATTATTAATTGTAGGCATGGTTGGTTTTTAGTGAATTATTGAAGGGTCTAAAGTTGAGAATATTCTGGTTTTGTGTAAAACTGGGTTTTAGTTTATTTATTGTTTTGGATAATTCTGCAAATATTATTTCATCTCTCATATTTTAGCCCCGTATCCTCTCTCTCTCTCTCTCTCCTCTCTCTCTCTCTCTCTCTCTCTCCTCTCTCTCTCTCTCTCTCTATTGCACGATATATACACGGGTATGTTTTATCAGTTAGCATCTCTTAATCTTTATGTAAAGCGAGATGTACAGTATCTTGGTCTCTTCCCAAAATCAAACCATTGTTCTCTAGTCTTGGGTAGTGCCATAACTTTTGTACCATGGTCTTCCACTGTCTTGGGTTAGATTTCTCTTGCTTGAGGGTACACTCGAGCACACTCCTATATCTTATATAGGAGATATTTATCTTAATGTTCTTACTCTTCTTAGAATATTTTATTTTCCTTTTTTCATTTCCTCACTAAGCTATTTTCCCTTTTGGAGCCCCTGGACTTATAGCATTCTGCTTTTCCAACTAGGATTGTAGCTTAGCAAGTAACAATAATAATAATAATGTAAGGCATACGATTTATAAAAAAAGAACGACCTTTATTTTATCCATTATTTAGTGGAATAATGGTTTGTGTATCGTCATGAACAGCAAAGGTAAACTAATCAAGGCCTTAGACATGTCTGGGGTTTGGCCATTTTCATCACATGCTAGTCGCTGTGGATTGGTGATGATGGGAGACTAAAGTGAGTATAGTCTGATCGCTCACAGCAAACCATACATAAATTATTCTACTTCATTAATCATTTCTCCTTCCAATGATATTTTATCTTCCATTTCATATTGCATTCTCATCATCTGTCTTTCTTCTATTGATGGTGAGCCCAGCCTCTTGTGATGTTTCATGCATTCTGATGAACAAGTATTGCAAATCCTGTGGTATTCTACTGATAAAGACAGTGTCATCATCATACTCTAGATCAGGTAATTTTTTTATTGCCAATCCAGTCCAATCCTCCACCATCTTCGACTGTTCTACGCATTACAAAATACATGAGAAGTAAAGAATAATGATTATGTATATATTAAGAACAATAACATTAGAATAGGTGTTTCTTATTTTGAAATAGGCCTTTCTTATATACACTATAAAGGGAGATTTATGTCAGCCTGTTCGACATAAAACATTCTGCTGCAAGTTTGAACTTTTGATAGGAATCTAAGATTCTTGAACGAAAATCATATCAAGTAGCCTTTTTTTTCAAGAAATGACAACAGTGGTAAACTCTGCTAAGATGTGTGATACGAGAAGGGTCTCTCTCTCTCCCTCCCTCTCTCTCTCTCTCTCTCCTCTCTCTCTCTCTCTCTCTCTCTCTCTCTCTCTCTCTCTCTCTCTACATGCCCCAGCCTCAGAGTTACCTTCATAATCAATGGTGGGCATTAGCAAGGTGGTAGAAAACGTAAATGTACGCTTTATGATTTTTAATAACTCTCTCTCTCTCTCTCTCTCTCTCTCTCTCTCTCTCTCTCTCCTCTCTCTCTCTCTCTCTCTCTCTCTCTCAGAAACAATATATTGTTGTTGCAAGCACATAAGTCTCAGATTACAAAGAAGTTGATATTTTTAAATGATGAGCAAATGATCAATATATGTATATAAACTCAGATTTTTGTGTTAGTTACGTAACTTTGATTTTGTAATATGTTTTATTACATGAACTCGAGTACGTCATCTGCACATTCCAAAAACGGAATCTTGCACTTGTTGGTTTTACGACGAACGTATAATTTATGTTCTTCGCTCCAGGAGTTAACTTCTGCACTGTAACTGTTCAGTGGCTACTTTATTATTGGTAAGGGTAGAAGAGACTCTTTAGCCATGGTAAGCGGCTCTTCTAGGAGAAGGGCACTCCAAAATCAAATCATTGTTCTTTGGTCTTGGGTAGTGCCATAGCCAATGTACCATGGACTTCCACTGTCTTGGGTTAGAGTTCTCAAGCTTGAGGGTACACTCGGGCACATTATTCTATGTAGTTTCTCTTCCTCTTGTTTTGTTAAAGTTTTATAGTTTATTTAAGAAATATTTATTATAGTTTATTAAAGAAATATCTATTTTAATCTTGTTACTGTTCTTAAAATATCTATTTTTTTCCTTGTTTCCTTTCCCACCTAGGCTATTTTCCCTGTTGGTATCCCTGGGCTTAGAGCATCCTGCTTTTTCAAGTAGGGTTGTAGCTTTGCAAGTAATAACAATAATAATAATTAGGAATATCTTTTGATACACAGGTGTTATGTGACTTTAATCAGTCATTTTACATGTAGTATTAGAAATGGAAATGTAAACTACTGTGCAGTAGTTAAGCCCTTGGGTTAAGAAGAATTGTTTGAAATTTAAATCATCATCATTGCCTCACGTATTGATATACGATGTAATTTGGCTCAGTGTCTTACTACTGTCAAAAGTAATCTACCAGAAATGGGCCTATTTATATTTCAGAGATATGCTTTATATTTTGGTCCCTTGAACCTATCACATCATAGAATTGATCGGGTTATAGTAAGATCCAGTTGAATGGAACGTGGCTTTGAATAGAGGAAGAACACTCCAAAATCAAACCATTGTTTTCTGGTCTTGGGCTGTACCATAGCCTCTGTACCTTGGTCTTCCAGTGTCACGGGTTATAGTTCTCTTGCTTGAGGGTACATTGAGACACAGTATTCAAACCGTTTCCTTATTTCTTTTCCTCACTGGGGTATTTTCCTTATTGGATCTCTTGGAATTTCAACATCCTGCTTTGCCAATTAGGGTTATATTTTGGCTAGTAATAATGATAATGTACTCTAGGAAGCAAGGGTTTCTCACTGTGTAGGTTTTACTAGACTTATAAACTTACCCCATTTGGAATTATTTATCCCTGTTTTAACCCCTTTTGTAAAGCTTCAAATACTTGGTTAAGAATATAGGGGGCTATATACTGTATATATTTTTCAACACAAATGCACATCTGCATAATGATATAATACATATATTACATGATGGAGTTAGGGAATATATATATATATATATATATATATATATATATATATATATATATATATATATACACATATATTGTGGGTGTATATATAGCCTATTTCACTTGGATGAAAGGAAGAAACATTAAGTTGCTGATTTAAATTGTTAGCATAGTACTGTATTATTATTATTATTGTTATTATTATTAATATTATTAATATTATTATTATTATTATTATTATTTTTTCTTTTTATTGTTATAACGATAGACAGCAAACTTTCTCTAAAGTAACTGCATCACCTTAACCTTAATAATGTTTTTGTTTATTTGCAATAAAGTGCACATCATTTATATATAGAATTTATATATATATATATATATATATATATATATATATATATATATATATGCATATATATTTGTATATGTATACAGTATATACAGTATACAATATATATATATATATATATATATATACATATATACATATTTATATATATATATATATATATGTATACATATATACATATTTATATATATATATATATATATATATATATATATATATATATATATATATATATGAAACCGTATACTTAAAGGTACAAAAGATTAATATATATAGATATATATAGCATATATATGTATGTATATATATATATATATATATATATATATATATATATATATCCCCATTCTTAAAGGTACAAAGGGTTAGTATAAAGTATATATACATATATATACTTATATATATATATATATATATATATATATATATATATATATATATATATATATACTGTACATATAGTGATCCTTTGTACCTTTAAGTATATGGACACTTTATGTGAGTATTTATATGTAGATACTGTGTACTTTGAAGTATATGTACAGCATTTATGTATATGTATAAATATATCTATTTATCTATACATACTGTGTATATTTAAGTATGGGTACAGAATTTATATATTTATATAAATATACTTTATGCATCCAAATATATATACGATAGATATAATATTTATATATATATATATATATATATACATATATATATATATATATATATATATATATATGTATGTGTGTATAAATATATGTAATTACCTATAGATACTATGTATCTAAAAGTATAGGTACATAATTTATGTATATATGAATATACTGTGTACCTTGAAGTACATGTACTGTATTTATGTATATGTACATATAGATACTGTATACCTTGATGCATCATCATCATCATCATCATCTCCTACGGCTATTGACACCAAGGGCCTCTGTTAGATTTTGCCAGTCGTCTGTAACTTCAGCTTTTAAATAAATTTTCTCCATTCACTATTATCTACTTCAGGCTTCATAGTCCTCAGCCATGCAGGGCTTGGTCTTCCAACTCCTCTGGTGCCTTGTGGAGCTCAGTTGAAAGTTTGGTGAACTAAACTCTTGGGGAGTGCGAAGAGGATGGCTAAACCATCTCTCATCCACATATGGGACTTGAATAATCTCTCTTATAGTTTCATTTCGAACCCTGTCCTGCCATTTAACTCCCTATATTTTTCCGAAGGCTTTGTTCTCAAATATACTATATCTGCTGGCGATTTTTTCATTGTCATAATACGACTCATGTCCATACAGTAACACATACCTCACTAGATTGATATATAGTCTGATTTTTATAAGTAATTTCAGGTGATTCGATTTCCAAATTTTACGTAACTTAGCCATTGTCTTATTTGCTTTTATCAATCTTTCACTAAACTTTGGTTCTAATGACCCAGTATTGGAGATCATTGTTCATAGATACTTGAATAATTCTACCTCATTAATCCTCTCTCTTTCCAAAGATATTTCATCTTCCCTGTCTTTCTTCTATTTATGTTAAGCCCAACCTCCTGTGATATTTCATGCTTTCTGGTAAGTAAGCATTACAAATCGTGTGGTGTTCTGCTAATAAGGACAGCCCTGCCAGCGTACTCTAGGTCAGCTAATGTCCTATTACCAATCCTGTCATATCGTTCTCCAACATCTCCATCTGTTCTATGCATTACAAAATCCATGAGGAGGATAAACAACATAGGCAACAACACATTCCCCCAGAGTACTCCAATGTTCACTGGAAATTCATTTGATAGGACTACACTATCATTAACTTTGCACTTGCTATAATCATGAACAGACTTAATCAAATTTACATATTTAAGGGGAATTTCATAATGACACAGGACTCTCCACAAAATTGGCCGGTGCACACTATAAAAGACTTTTTGATAGTCCACAAATGCCATCTAAAGTGGATTTTTATGTTCTACTCATTGGTTAAAAACATGTCTTAAAATGAAAAATTGCTCAGTACAACTTTTACCTTTTCTAAATCCTACTTGTTCATCTCCCAACCTTTCATCAATCTTTCTCTCTAATCTCTTTAGAATAAGCATACTATATATTTCCATGACAACTGACGTAAGTGTTATGCCTCTATAATTATTGCAATCAGTCAGGTCTCCCCTTTTTGCCATTTTCATCAACACTCCTAACTACCATTCGTGAGGTTTTGCCTCTTCATTCCACATTCTATAAAATAATCTTATAAGTATTCTAAGGGTAACTTCATTTTCAGCTAATATCATCTCAGCAGTTATTCCATCGTAACGAGGGGCTTTCCATCTCCTGAGGTTTTTTTTATTGATAGCTTCGCCTTTAAACACACTGAATTCATTTATGGGCACATCAAGGTCTTCATCAGCTTCAGGCATATCAATCAAATAATTCCCTTCGTATCATCTATTCATGACCTCACTGAAGTGTTCCATCCAACGTTGTCTCTCTTTATCTCTTGTTATAAAAAGATATATATCTCTTTTTGATGAGTATATGCTTCTTTTTCTTTGGCCCAGTAGAGATGTCATTAATACTTCTGTGAGCGATCCTTACATCATAGCCACTCCCGGAATTCATAGCTTTGTCAGCCTCATATTCTTTACTGTTTAAATATGCTCTCCAGTCATTCCTGGCTTTTCTTTTGACTTTATTAACAAATCTGTAATATTTAGCAGGCTCTACCTTGTGATTTTCATTACTTCCTAGAAAAGTTTCAACAATCAATTTCTATCTTTGTCTACTTTATATAGTATCCCACGTATTATTTGATACCCATGGCTTTCTCCTTATAATTAGATGTCCCAAAACTTCACTACCAACTGACTGATATATCTTTTTATTATCACACCATTCATCATTAATTGCGTGTTCTTTCTCTTTTAAAGTCTTTAAGACTGCAGATCGATTCCTACTTCCAATTGCAAATGTTTCTCTGTGGTCATCTTCTAGAAGCTTAAATGTATCAAAATTAGGCATTCTATCTACATTTCTGTAGATATATATATATATATATATATATATATATATATATATATATATATATATATATATATATATGCGCGTAAAAATCACAGGAAAACGTGATGCTCAGATGCAGAAGAACCACAAGGAAAATGAAAATACGAAATATACGTTTAAGTCCTGACTAGTTTCGTGATACTTCTTCAGAGGACTGATAAATCAATAAATCAGTCTGGCCCGCTGCCAGAGTTGAGAGGAGACTCATTGTTGTTGTTGTTATTGTACAATTTTATTTAAATCTAATGTTAATAAATAATATTATCAATATGATTATATAACTTTCAAAGCATCATTTGATGCGCTTCACAAAATTCAGGTGAAACTCGATTGAATAGGCAGAAAACTGAATAATTTGCCAATGAGGCTGTCTAAGGTTAAATTCTTTAGCAATTCAGAGTACCAACTCGATTCTTTCTTCTTTAGACAGAGCCATCATTCGATCTGAACTGGAAAAAATAACATAGATAAATAAAATAGTGAAATTCCTATGTACCTAAACTTTGTGGACACCCTGTAGATTGCCTGGCCCTTGCAGCCAAACACGGGCTCTTGCAATAATGCAGCCCATATGAGATAGGTTTTAGGTTTGTAGGTGATTAAGTTTTAAGTGATAGAGGATATTCAGCAGCATTTATTTATTTATAGGGGGTTGAGTGTAAAGGGATGAAGGATAATCTATTTGTTGATTTACATTTCCTAATAAAAGCTGGAAGACCCAGGCCTACATGGCTGAGGACTATGAAACGTGAAGTGGGAGATGAACTGAGAGAAAAGTATTGAATTAAAAGCTCAAGATAGAGACGACTAGCGGAATCTAAACGAGGCCCTTTGCGTCAATAAGCGTTGGAGGAGATGATAATGAATGAGTGATGAAGAAGAAATTTACTTTTGTTCCATATTTTGGAGGCCTCCTGCCTCTTCCATCATTCAGGTATTATTATTATTATTATTATTATTACTTGCTAAGCTACAACCCTAGTTGGAAAAGCAGGATGCTATAAGCCCAGGGGCCCCAACAGGGAAAATAGCCCAGTGAGGAAAGGAAACAAAGTAAAATAAAATATTTTAAGGACAGTTAAGTTGGAGAGGAAGAGGTATAGCAGTAATTCCTGATAAGTAGAACTCGGTAAGGGAAAAAGTTTATAACATAAACAGTATAAATGTTAATAGTAAAGGAATAAAAAAAACTTCCTTATGAGTTAAAGCTTAAGTATTTAGAATGAGCGATATAATAAGAGTTTCAGTTTGAGCAAAGATGAAAAAAAAACTTTGTTTTGAGAGAGAGAGAGAGAGAGAGAGAGAGAGAGAGAGAGAGAGAGAGAGAGAGAGAGAGAGAGAGAGAGAGATTGATTCTTTTCTCAAAGATTTAGTTCTCTTGCTTGAGGGTACACTTGGGCACACTATTCTCTCATTCTTCTTCCTCTTGTTTTGCTAAAGTTTTTATTTTAATGTTGTTACGGTTCTTAAAATATTTCATTTTTCCTCGTTTTCTTTCCTCTCTGGGCTATTTTCCCCGTTGGGATCCCTGGGCTTATAGCGTCCTGCTTTTCCAACTAGGGTTGTAGCTTAGCAAGTAATAATAATAATAATAATAATAATAATAATAATATAAACCGCTGTGACTCCATTAATTTGCTCTTTGGTAGAGCGATTTATTTTAAGCATTTAGAGAATTCTTATGATCTTGTCTAACTTATTCTTGAACTCGTTTACCTAAGTGTTACTGTTCACTACATCCGCTGGAGGTCTATTCCACGTATTTGCTATCTTTTACGAGAGAGAGAGAGAGAGAGAGAGAGAGAGGAGAGAGAGAGAGAGAGAGAGAGAGATATTATGACGCAATTGAACAGGTGGGGATGTAGTTGGTTGGCTGTAGCTAAAAATAGATTCTGGAAGCCTGGTGAGGGGAGGAATGAGGCCCCCTAAATAAACAGAATAAGGAAAGGAAATAAAAACGAGAGGAATAATAGATATAATGGAAAGAAGAGGACTAAGGTGATGAGAATGATTTAGATGTGTGAAATAAGACGGAATTCGTGATAGGTATAGAGGAATATAGAAGGATACTGTTAGTTTGCATTAGAGAGATTGTTAGCAAAAGTTCGTAATCTGGACCGGAGAGAGAGAGAGAGAGAGAGAGAGAGAGAGAGAGAGAGAGAGAGAGAGTTGCTAGTGACTCCAATGCACATAGTAGAAGGCAGTAGGGTGCGGTATATGATTTGTAGGTTGAAACACACACAGAGACTATGGCACTACCCAAGACTAGAGAACAATGGTTTGATTTTGGAGTATCCTTCTCCTAGAAGAGCTGCTTACCATAGCTAAAGTCTCTCTTCTACCCTTACCAAGAGGAAAGTAGCCACTGAACAATTACAGTACAGTAATTAGCCCCTTGGGTGAAGAAGAATTGTTTGGTAAACTCAGTGTAGTCAGATATATGAGGACAGAGGAGAATCTGTAAAGAATATGCCAGACTAATCGGTGTCTGTGTAGGCAAAGGGAAAGATCCAATGTAGTACTGTCTGGCCAGACAAAGGACCCCATAACCCTCTAGAGGTAGTACTCAACGGGTGGCTGGTGCCCTGGCCAACCTACTACCTACTTGAAGAGTTGCAAGGGCAGCTTGGGATAGAACCTACAGACGATGATGATGTATAGGGTCTTCTTTCTCAAGGGTCATAACCTTGATATAATCAGCCATTTGTGGATGCGGGAAGACTCGACTAGGATGAGGAAGGAGCAGGACTCTAGGATCGAATACGAGGTTGCTTTGAAGGGGATGGGATGAATGGAGGGGTGGTGGAAGTTATGGACGGATGACAGCATTGCACGATACTGTTGAGTAGTTGAGTAGGTGGAAAAAATTCTCTCTCTCTCTCTCTCTCTCTCTCTCTCTCTCTCTCTCTCTCTCTCTCTCTCTCTCTCTCTCTGTGCATTCTTTGTAAATTGAGTGACAGTTAACAAGACTCCATATATTACAGAAAGCTTAATATGAGAGAGAGAGAGAGAGAGAGAGAGAGAGGAGAGAGAGAGAGAGAGAGAGAGAGAGAGAGAGATTAGTTCACCAAACTTTCAATGGACTCCACAAGGCACTAGAAGAGTTGGAAGACCCAGGCCTACAGGGCTGAGGACTATGAAACGTGAGGTGTGAGATAGTGAATGGAGAAGTATTGATTTAAAAGCTCAAGATAGATATGATTGGCGAAATCTAACCGAGGCCCTTTGCGTCAATAGGCGAAGGGGGAGATGACGATTATATATATATATATATATATATATATATATATATATATATATATATATATATATACACACAGGTTTGAATCTTTGCCCAGCCCGAAGCATTTATCATTAATGAATTTTCAATGGATATATATTCCCTAAGGTAGAATTCGATATTAAATGCCATTGTGTCTGATATTTACATTGATTAAAATCACGAGTGAAAAATCTTTCTGGCATTCATTTATTCTAGGGGTGATATGAAAGGGTGTAATTGGAATATCTTGGGGAAATTCTTGTCTTCCTTCTTTGACACGGATGGGAGGACCAGGGCAGACAATTTGGAATTGGTCAGAATGTTGAGAAATGAAACTTTTCCATGGAGAAAATTTCACCAAAATTTCAAGGTATATTTTATATGGATTAATTCCTATGAAGGTTGCTTGCGAACGATTTGTGCAGAATTGACGTTGATATGGAGTTGAGTGAGGTCATAGGATCAGGAGACATGTACACTGGGGAGTTGCAGATTGCTCAGGCAGCTGAAATGAAGTTTCTTCCTGTTGACTATTGGCCTGTAACGTCATCTTTTGGACTGACAATTATATCATATTCGAGAGACTGCTCGACTGAGATGTTGATGCAGGTTTTGATCTTGCAATTGCTGCAACAGCAAGACATATCTGTTAGTATTATTCTTGATTTTCTTATGAAAGATACGTCATTTTGTGATTGTCATAACTAGAGGAGATATGACTACTTCACTAGGTCAGTTGGTAAAATATATGATTAAAGAAACATCCCAGGATGTTGTCAGTAGAGAGAGATTTGTAGAACTAGACTTGGAATATTGGAAAGGTCCATGTCTGACCAACTGCCAGTCTGGGGTTCAAAGATTTCTCAAGCTTGATAGTTTCTTGTAGTGGTCTGTCAATTCCTGTCTAATTCAAACAAGTCTCATAGAGGCTTTTGGAAGAGTTAGCATATTATTATTATCATTATTACTTGCCAAGCTACTACCCCAGTTGGAAAAGCAGGATGCTACTAACCCAGGGGTCCCAAGAGGGGAAAATAGCCCAGTGAGAAGAAACAGGGAAAAATAAAATATTCTAAGAACAGTAACAAGTTTGATCTTCATTCACTACTGTTGTAGTGTGGGGAATCTTTTGTGGTCTCATGCAATAGTAATGCATTTATGTATAAGCTTCTCTCTCTCTCTCTCTCTCTCTCTCTCTCTCTCTCTCTCTCTCTCTCTCTCTCTCTCTCTCTCTCTCTCTAACTCCAGAATTTTGATACTTTTGGCATTACACTTCCCATGTATGTCTAATTACGGTATTTTCTTAATCAGTCTTATTGATTGTACAGTCAAGCAGCTCTGTTTCTCTTAAGTCTAAACTATTATGGTTGATATTTATGTTCTCCAGTTTATTACTTCATGGTGTTTGTATACTAGAAGAGTTGGAAGGCCCTGCCCTACATGGCTGAGGACTATGAGGCATGAAGTATTAGCTGATGAATGGAGAAGTATTGATTTAAAAGCTCAAGATAGAGACGACTGGCGAAATCTAACCGAGGCCCTTTGCGTCAATCAAGCGTAGGAGGAAATGATGATTTTTGTTATAAATATTTACTATTGTTGATTCATTGCATCTAGTAAAGGACTACTATGGTTTATTACCTCTGCAACGAAGTTGGGAGGAGATTATGTTTTCGCCCCTGTTTGTGTGTGTGTTTGTTTTGAGTGGGTGTTTGTTTGTGAACAGCTTCCTGGCCGGAATTTTAATCATAGAGTAATGAAACTTGCAGGGATTAACTGTTAATTAAAAATCTGGAAATGATTATATTTTGGTAGGTAAGGTCTAAGGTCAAGGTCAAGCAAAATGTCCAATTCACGTAATCAGCCATAAGTTTGGACATCGTTATCACAGAGACATCAAACTTGGTTCATATTTGCGTGTATGAACGTCCACGCAATTAATACATGTTAAGGTTAAGGGTCAAGGTCTAGGTCGAGCAAAAGGTCGAGAAATAAGCTGCCACTGTGGAGGTCTGGTGCTCTACTGAGTTGCCCCTCTAGTTGTGAGTTTATATAGTCTGGATTTTCGATGTTCATTATCTCGTAAGTGGTTAGTTCTGTCAGACATTTGTTGTTACCATCTGTAAACTGTAATCTTAATCAGATTTTTTTATATTTTTTATTGATACAGTGACTACAGTCTCTGTTCTGTATCAGTCTGTTAACTTGGAAATTATCCCTGATAACATTATCTAACCAAATTTTACAACTAATTAGTAATTTCATGCCATAATCAGATGTGCTAATTATTTTACTCGTTCGTAAAACTTGATACTATATGCATAAGATCGGCGTCCTATTAATCTCTCCATTAAGCTAGGACCAGGGAGGACCAGGCAAAGGCTGCTGAAGACTCGGCAGGTAGACCTGTAGGCTAGCCCCCAAAGCCCCCATACATAGCTCACAAGATTGGTGAGGTTACAGACACTACTAGAAGCTATCGAGCTCAAGTGGATCTTGAACTCTCGTCCAAGAGATTGACAGGCCGGGGCGTTTTAGATAAGCTACCATAAGCCAAGAAGGTAATATCACCTAAAAATAGTACGATTTGAAGAACATGTCTGAGGCCTTTGTTCTGCAGTGGGCTAATATCTGCTGAAGATGACTAACAAACACTGAATCCTCATAATATGTAATAAACCACTGGTTTTCTCCTTCACTAAAACATGCAGTGAATCACTGTGTAATTAAAAGGGCAATTGTTGGCTAACGTTTTTAGATGGTTATGTTTTACATAATATTAATGAAATTTTAGCAGATTTTGATCTGATTTTACGGAACATAGCCGTAGAAATATGTTCATGAACCTATGAAATTAATTTAGTGAACATTGAAACTAAAAGGAATATTATGTAAATTACATTGTTTATCAATTATGCTTGAGGGTACACTCGGGAACACTATTCTATCTGGTTCCTTATTTCATTTCGTTACTGGGCTATTTTCTCTGTTGGGGCCCTGGGTCTTATATCATTATGCTTCTCAACTAAAGTTTTTGCTAATAATGATAATAATAATAATAATAATGTGAATTTTTTTAATGTCATAACCTCACAACCACAACCTCTTATTTACCTCATAACAGAACAACGAACACAACTGCTCGAGAGAGAGAGAGAGAGAGAGAGAGAGAGAGAGGAGAGAG
The DNA here is from genome assembly GCF_036898095.1 of Palaemon carinicauda. Classification (NCBI taxonomy): domain Eukaryota; kingdom Metazoa; phylum Arthropoda; class Malacostraca; order Decapoda; family Palaemonidae; genus Palaemon; species Palaemon carinicauda. Next base: position 40,262 of record NW_027172144.1, on the reverse strand, counting down.
AGAGAGAGAGAGAGAGAGAGAGAGAGAGAGAGAGAGAAATTTCTCCTACCAGCTCAACAGTATCGTGTAATGCTGGCACCTCCCCCAATCATTTGCAATGGCAACCTCGCTAAGCCAGTTCAAGTTAACTCCGCCTTCCGTATTGCAAGGCTCTCCCCCATCACTCAGACTTCTCATGAATGCTGCAATATTTGTTTAGAAGTATATTTAAAACAGAAATCCTTTTCACATGGATAGAAATGGTGGACTATGTGAACTATAA